>NC_079134.1:153290347-153591342 GCF_945859705.1 Episyrphus balteatus
TTAGTTTTTCGATTTATCGGTACGACTTCGAACAAAATTTTTTTTGAAAGTTTTTTCAATTATTTTGAGAATTTTCCACTGTTTTTAGTCATTTTTCAATCAAAAAAATTGTTTATATTGCTAATAATTCTGCTCAAACGTTTTTTGCTACCAGTAGAAAGACATTGTAAACAATTTTGAACAATTTATTTGAAAGTTTAGTGATTTTTTGTTGAAAAAATTTAAAAAAAATCGAAATTTTTTACATTGTTATCGTTTTTTCGCTGTTTTTGTTCTCTTTTGCACAAATACATAGCATGTTTTCTATTAAAAATTAATTTAACTGTTAATTTAGTGTTGGTTAAACTTTGACATACTATCGATAGCATCGATAACAAAAAAATATCGAGTATATCGATACTTCACAAAACTATCGATAGTTTCAATACTTCAAAATTATTATACCACAAGGCTACCGATATCGATACAATCGACAATGGAAACTATCGATATCTACCAAACACTATGTTAATTCGTTGTTTACATCCAATGTCAAACGAAAACTTATTTTGTAGTTCAAATTGTGTTTAATTAATTTCAAAGCTATCGATAATATCGGTAGCCTTGTGGTAAAATAATTTGGAAGTATTGAAACTATCGATAGTTTTGTGAAGTATCGATATACTCAATTTTTTTTTGTTATCGATGCTATCGATAGTATGTCAAAGTTTAACCAACACTAAATTAACAGTTAAATTAATTTTTAATGAAAAACATGCTATGTATTTGTGCAAAAGAGAACAAAAACAGCGAAAAAAACGATAACAATGTAAAAAATTCCGATTTTTTTAAAAAAATTTCAAAAAAAATCACTAAACTTTCAAATAAATTGTTCAAAATTTTTTACAATGTCTTTCTACTGGTAGCAAATAAAGTTTGAGCAGAATTATTAGCAATATTAACATTCTTTTTGATTGAAAAATGACTAAAAACAGTGGAAAAATCTCAAAATAATTGAAAAAACTGGATTTTTTTTAATTTATCACAATTTTGAGATCTCTTCTATTTATGTTTCATAAGAAAATTGAAAATATTGGGGTTATATGGTTGCCAACTATGTTTTTAAGTAAATATAAGAAAACATGATATAATGAAAAGTTTCAATGTTCAATAAAACTGAGAATTTAATTTTTCCGTAAACCAAAATATACTTTTCTAATAGATTTTAGCGTTTTAAATTCAAATCCGGAGTCAAAAAAAATCTATGACGTCACGTTTTTGAGATATAAGCAGATCAAAATTAATTTATATCTTCGAAACTTGACGTCATAGATTTTTTTTGACTCCGGATTTGAATTTAAAACGCTAAAATCTATTAGAAAAGTATATTTTGGTTTACGGAAAAATTAAATTCTCAGTTTTATTGAACATTGAAACTTTTCATTATATCATGTTTTCTTATATTTACTTAAAAACATAGTTGGCAACCATATAACCCCAATATTTTCAATTTTCTTATGAAACATAAATAGAAGAGATCTCAAAATTGTGATAAATTAAAAAAAAAATCCATGAAATAGCGTAATTAGAGGTCTTAAAATGTGTTTTACTAAATTCGCATTTTCTGGACTTTGTTTTCAAATTTTTTGATTTTTTGTAATGAATATTAATCTATGAGTCCTAAATCTTAAATCTAACAACTTTTTGACATGAATTTAGCCCAATTTCTAGCTTATATACTGTTTGAAAATGAAAATTCTATTTTAACGCTCATTCTTTCCGCCATTTTGGAGCCGCCATTTTGAATAAAAAAAAGTTGGCAGCCTTTTCGTATTCTCCATACTAAAATCATTCAGTGTACCAAATTTCATGACTTTTCGTCCAGAAATGGCCGTGCAAATGAATTTTGTCGGCAAAAACGAAGAATGGCACCACTGTGCGCCGGTGCGGAAGTGATAGAATGACATTTGGCTATGTAAGTGTCACCAATGACATATGTCGGTAAGCAGTTTAGTGTGTTTTCGTGGATCGATAATACAGTTCATCCCGGGGAGTTCACAGATTGAAATTTGATTCGGTTGCGGATCGAGTAGATTCCCGGGGACTGAGTCACTGCGTCTTCTGTAATAGGCATGAATGTATACAAATTGTCTAAAACTTAAAAAAAAAGGTTTTCATGCCATTTTGAAGAAATAATTAAATTACACTTAAAAACAAAATTTCAAAAAATTGATTTGAAAAAAAAAAATTGAAATATTTTTTGAAAAATCCAAAAATGTTGTTGAAAATTTTATAAAATTTGAATGTTAACAACAATATTGTGAACAAATTTTCGTTAAAATCAGGTAAATCGTAATCGAAAAAACGGTCTATGGCAGGTGCCGTTAATAAATAACCGTTCAAAAAATATTTTTTTTTTTTTTTTTTTTCAATTTCAAAAGTTGGGTCTTATGTAACATTAAATCGTTAGAAGCGTTCTCCAGGTACCGTTAGAATGTGGTGGGACAACTTTGTATTTGTGAAGCTTTGGTGTTCTCAGATTTATCAGGGACTTTGACAACGACCTGTATCTACTACTTTTAAAATTACAGCCGATAAAAAATAATGTTTAAAACGGAATCGAAGATCTTATTAAATTTCTTCATTTTCTTTGAACAACATGTTGCACATTAATTATAAAATTTCAGGAAAAAATATTTTGCAATTCTCCAATAAAAGTTGTGCCAAAAAGCATGAATAGTTATGGTCAGTTTTTACATTTCTTTTTCATGAAATATTTTTTCAATTTTTATTTTTGTATCTGTAGTATTTTACTTATTAATTTGAATATTATGTGTTTTCATTCAAAATGAGCTTTCAAACAAAACAAACATATTTCCTCTTCAAAGCATTTAAACAAAAAGAAAAAACTAAAGTAAAAAGATCAAAAAGAATTTCATGACAAGGTCAATAAAAACAAAAAACACTTTCTTCTTCAGCCGAAACTAACTTATAAAGAGCCTATTTAGTTCTGTTTTTGTTGTACGCACTTGAACTTATTTACATTGCAGACAGATAAAACTATCTCCATAAACCGTATCTCTCTCCCTCTTTTGCTGATTCGATTTGAGCCGAAAATTCTTTTGATTGTCCTCCTTGATAACAATTTGTCTTCTCTAGAAAAAAAAACTAAATCTAAATCATTGTTTATGACTTAAGTCATGTATATATACTCCCTTTCTTTCTCTTTTGTTTTTGTATGCCACATTGTCATCTACAATGGGTTTAATGGAACATATCGTTTGTATTGTTTGTAGTAAAAACTAAAGATATGACTTATGGATATTATGTTCTTGAACACAAAACGAGAATATCCTCTTTCTAATAACATATAAGGAAGACTTGAAAGACTCACAGCACTAGCACAGTTATAACCCACTCAACTTTCATTCATCTAATAAAAAGTTATAATTCAATCAGTTAAAAGTTTATGTGGGTACTTTGTCCCATATATCTAATCGCAATGACTAGTTCTAGATACTTTTCCATTTAAAGATACGTGCGCTCTCCTCATTGAATTATTTCTTTTTTCGTTTTTTTTTTTTTCTTTTTTAATACCATCGAGACACTTTAGGGAGAAGAAGATGTAGTATGCTTGTGGTAGAGCTTAGGTTAGACAGTTTTTAGTGTACGTGTGTATCTTAAATAAACTCTGGTAGGGTAGGTCTATCTATCTCTAAGATACATTAAAGTGTATCTAAATTATAAACAACATGGATTCTAAAGGTCTCAAGTGAACTGTGCTCTTTTTCTTCAATTTTCTATTGTTACTCTGGTGCAGCATATAACTTATATCTTACATTATTACACATGAAACTTAGAGAGGGAGAGTAGCTACTTGTATAGAAGATTGCGGAAGTTTTAGTCGGGTAAGGTTAGAAGAGTTTTTTTGAACTTTTTTTTTTTCGTTCGCCTTTTAGATGGTAGAGAGAAGATGTTGATGATGTACAAAATTTCAATGAACTCCCCAACACATTAAAATGAAATGATGAAACGATAGAGAGTCGCTTTACTTGAGATGGGACTTGTACTCATCCCAGATGGGAATTTGTCGAGGAAGAAAAGTTGATTTAATGTAATATTAGGAAGAAAGGTTAGATATAATGCAAACTGTGCTTTCGGCTCACATTTAAGGGATGTTTGCATTCATGTTGAACTTAACTGGAAACTATATAAATGTTATCTGGTAGGAGAGGATAGAGGAAACATAACCTTTTGGGATATATTTTGTGAAATGGAAGTTTTATGATAACTAAAAAAATGTTGTAATTTTTTTTTTCTTTCAAAGGTTGCAAAAGTAAAAATTTTCAAATTTTATTTTAATTTAATTTTTTTTTTTTTGGAAAACTTACAAAAATATGAAAGAAGACATAGATTTTGGTGGAAAAAAACAAACGTCATAAAAACCAAAGAATTGAAACTTAATAATTATTTTTTTTCCAACAATTCAAATGATTAAAGTATGAAAAAGTATTATCCATCCCACACATAAAAAACCAAACCTCTTACAAAAATTAATTACTACCACCGAACAAGAAAAGGGTTACATTACACCCAAAAGTTCGTAGCCATTATAATTATTTTCGATGAAAGGAGATTCTATTGAATGAGAAATTTTAATGAACACCAGGAAACCCACATATACTTGTGATATACAATATCCTATTTCTTTTGGTAAGATAATTATTAACAAACAAAAAAAAAGACAAAAAACTAATTGCATACCTTCAAAAATAATTATCATGATTTAATATTTTCACTCTTTTCTTTTTTCTTTTTCACACACACCAAAAAAAAAAAACAAAAATTAAGAAATTTTTGCAACAATATATAATTTTGGCAAATTTAAAATGGTTTTATACCTTGTTTACAAAACAATTATAATGAAATTAATGAACTCAACAAATTTATTAATGACAACAATTTTGAATTTCATTTTGGGATAAAAGGAGATAAAATATTGTATTCGATTGTAAAATAAATTTTATTTGAGAAGGGAAGCATTAATAAATTTTTGTTTGTTATTTTTTTTTTTTTTTTAATTAATTTTGGAAAACATAATTTTTTGTTTTGTTTTTAGATCCAATCGAAACGTTGCCAAACATCTAAATCCATGTTCGAATATATTTTTTTTTTTGTTAGAAATAATGAAATTATTAAAATTATGCATAAATATAAGAAGTTGATGATAGAAAAATGCTGATTTGATAAAATATTTATTGAGTGTTATAAAATTGGCACATTCCTTGTCTGGCAAGAATCCAAGTACAACGAAGCTAATGATTTAAACGTCTTCTAATTCTTTTACAAATTACTCAACTTCAGGGAGACATTGATTGTGTGTTCCTATATAAAATAAAATGCACGACTAAGTTGCAACTACTTGCTCTTGTAGTTCAAAGTACCTTTATCTTAAATATCTTGTGGAAATTTAAGATTTTGTTTAGTGTCGAGAAAAAAATAATAAAAAAAAAATCGAAAGTTAAAAAAATTAAATTACCTAAATTTTTTGTCCCAAAAACTTTTTTTTAATATTTTTTTTACATTTAACAAAATTTTTAAATTTTGAATGAAATTACCTAATGCTTTGATAAAATATATGAACTTAAAAAATATGACAAATTTTGAAAAACGTCAACGCCATATTTCCGTTCTTCGAATTTTTTGAAAAAACTAAAAACGCAGTTTTGTTAGAAACAATAAGAGTATTGCTTACACCAAATTTCATCGAAATCGTTAGAGCCGTTTTCAAGAAAATTGCAATACCTCGAAAAAGTTATATGGGAGATATGCGTTAAAAGGGAGATATTAAAAAAATAAACGGGTCTAGAGAATTACGTAAAAATCATCTGTACCAAGTTTCAAGCAAATCCATCCATCTGTTTAGGCCCTAGCTCGATGTATGACGAAAACCACTTTTTTTATCTTCTCCATCATCGTAATGTTTTTTTTTGATTAAAACGTCGAATTTTTTTTCTACACGAAACCATTACTTGCCCTATAGAGCAAGTAAAAATTTTGAAAAAAATTCTACGCCAAAAGCTAAGTAAGTCATAAATGCAGGAGTAATGTATACTAATATGGATAGAATTTTACTAAAAATACTTACATATTATTCAAGACATAATAAAAAAAAATATGTTAATTTTGGGTAGTTCTTTTTTTAACTCAATTCCTTTGAGCACTTGATTCTACATAGAAATCGAAAAACAACAGAAAAGAGATCACAAAACTTTTATTTAACTACCCCTATCGTAAACAAAGAAAATAAATTTTTAAATTAAAGTGCAAGTAGTGTGAAGAACTTCTCTAAGCATTATTGTCACGTCATTTGTTAGATTTTAAGTGATCAATTATATTATTTAAAAGGTCATACAAATAATAAAAAGATGTCAATTGATTGATTTATATTGAAACCCCAAACAGAAGTGTATATGAACCGTTTAATTTGTCAAATGAAAAAAATGTTACTCATACGCCACAGTGACCAACATCAATCATAAATCATTTAAAGACTATTTCTTTGAGAATTTTTTCTTGAACTGCAGAATTTAAATATCAAACAAATACATATATTTGAAGCACTATTATATCTCAGGTGGTATTGGAATTATAGAACTTTGTTGGTACAGAACGAATAAGAACTGTTTTGAATTATTATGAAAACATTATTGGATTACTTTAAAGATCATCTTCATCGTCACTCTCAGTTCAGTTCACTATTAGGTTCACTTTTATATGCGTATGTGTGTACAAAAATAATTTAAAATGCAAAAAAAAATGGAAAATTAATAATAGTTGAGAAAAGATTGCAAGTGAGTTTCTTTTATCAGAAAAATATATTTCAGTTTAGAAAATACACTACCTATTATTTTTATTCACAGAAAAAAAAAATATCTATTTATGTATATGGAATGCCTTAAGCAAAAAAATATTCTCCAACTCCTTCAAAATGCTAAACACATGTTTGCTGTTATCCTTTCACATCAGAAATAATATATTCATATTTCCATGTTTTTGTAGAAAAAAATATGATATTAAAATACATTTTAAAGGCAAGAACTTTCTTTAAAAATATAAAAATATGAATAAAGGAATACAATAAGCAAAAATGTTGGACTCCTAACAATCATGTGGAGGAATAATATTTACATATCGGGTTGCTTGTTAGTTTTAAGAATTTAAGCAGAAAGAGTTATTCCACATATCTTATCGGAGGAATATAAAATTTAATTCAACACTTATTTACCACAATATTTTACTACACTTATAGAAAAATAAAAATTTAATTCCAGAAAAACTACTTTCATTAAACTATTCTTTGGAGAGATTTTGCGTTAAAAAAGAAAATTGTGTGTCAAAGATAACGTCACGGATGGGTCTTTTTTTCGTCACGGGTGGGAGAAAAGAAATTTACTTTGTATTTAAAATTTGTATTTAAACACAAAATTTATCAAAAGTTTATAATGAGCAAAGTTAACTAAAAATGATTGTCTTAAAAAAAAGTGAATTTGTCACAGGTGGGATAACTTTTTGTCCTGAAAATCGGTCTGAGAGAAAAGTTTACTAAGGTGAGTTCAAAACTAAATCAAAGAACCTATGATGTAGGTTATTTTTATAACAATAACTTTGAATAAAACAGTCTAAGAACTTGCAGTTTCTGACATTCGAATCACCTTTGTCTGCCTTCGAACAGATGTTAATTAAACTCTCATTAAACCCAAAAAAAGCCAAATAAGCTTAACATAGTTGTTTTCAGGTTAATAACGAAAACATTGCAAATAGAAATTTTTAAGCACTTTATTGCGCGATTCACTTTTAAATGGAACTCCCTGTGCGTTAAAAGCTGCTGAATTAATTTAAAAAAAATTATTTAAGTAAAAGTTTTCAAACTCATTTCTAAAAAGAAAAACCTTTTTGCCGACTGAAAAATTTTCAAAAAATGATGCAGAAAGTTAACTCTTTGGTTTCAAAAATTTGATCTTATCGTTAAAGTTGCTTAGATTGTTTTTTTTTTTTTTTATAGCACATCATTAATTTTATAAGAAAAGTAAAAAAAGTTGTTTTTTTAAATAACGAATACACCTTTTAACAAGTAATTTATTTTAATCTTCAAATGAAGTACAGCATTTGATTTCTTGTTGCTTTGAAGAAATTATTTTTACACATTAAGTATGTGCAATATTTCAAGAAAATGTATTTATCCGTTTTGAAAAATTTATTTTTCAAATTTGAAAAATTTGAAAAATTTATTTTTCAAAAGAAAAGTTTTGAGATATAAGAAAAAATTGATTATTTTAAAAGTTCAAGACAAAATCAGAAATGAACAAAAGGGTTCAATAACAGGTACCGTAAATAAGAATTCAAAAAATATTGTTTTTACTGGTATGAACTGGTATTTTTTTTAATCAATGTCTAAAAAAGACAAAAATTTTAGCCTACTTCCATTCATTCCGAGGGTAACAACTGTCTTTGCATTATATAACAATACAGGAATTATTTGTTTGAAAATTAAAACATTTTATCTACCGCGATTCATTTGAAATCACGTAAAAATTCCAAAATAGTACAAAATAAATTCACACAAAAATTAATTCTTTTACAATACCTAACTAAACTAATTTCCTATCAAACCAATAACCATGGCCTTCATTTTCCCAGAATTTTGGAATTTAATTTACTAAACGAAACCACATCAGATTTCATTAAAATCAGCTTATTGATGATTATTTCCTCTAAATGCGATATACATATACTATTATAAACACTAATTAATGTGTGACAAACTTATTGGTATTATATTTATAGGTACTCGTATGATGCTAACTATAATTTTCAGTATTGAAGGTAAAATATTAAATAAAACTATAAACTTATTCATCCTTTCAATTCCAGCAAATAAATCTATATAAAATGATATAAAGTTCTAACCATTTGAGTTTTTCACATCAATTAAATCTGAAAATACTTTGTGGTCCATTGAATGCCAAATACTATAAAATTGACGTCAGAGAGCACGTTTTTGTGATATATCGTATATGAATTCAAAATCAATATTTGGCACATTTACTGTGGTACCTACTATAAATTAAAACTGAAGTACACTGCACATCACTAAAACTTTTTTTCTAATTTTTAAATAATACAAAAATATCGATAAATGTCTACAATTCAATATCGATATATTTATAAATCGATATTCCTGCCAGATTTATCGATTTCAGTTATAAGTTCTGTTAAGTGTATTGGTATTTTTACAGCACTACTTTTCCGAGTAATCGATATTTTATCGATATCAAAAAATAATTTTTTTTTTATTTTAAAAAGTTCAAATAAGAAAAAAATAAAATGTCTCTATTCAAGAGAACTGAAGTGTATTTATGCTTTTCCCACATAGTCGCGATGTACGATTCGATGTTAAAGTCTTAAACACACAAAATGCTTTCAAATGCTTTCCGAATGCTTAATGAGACTATTCAACAGCAAAAATATGAAAGTGATTAGTGGAATTTCGATTTCAAATCTCCGTACTAATTCGAAATCGTTAAATTCCAAATAACAGTCATCTAATGTGTTAAGATCTTTGCTAATAGCTCTCCCCTCCCCAAGTCAGGGTTATCAAGATTAATGAATAGAGTAATCGTTTAAATATTAATTTGATTCAAAAACTATTCAAGTGATTTACCAATTCATAAGTACTTATTACGAAATAATTAGTATGAATGTCGTGTTAGGCAAAAGGGTACCAATTAAGTTGATGACATTTGCAATAAATACTCTCGTGCTCGTTTGAATTCCATGTAAGTTCGGTTAAGATAATGTGAACTATGAAGAGAACTCGAGAAAATAAATATAAACAATTTCGGGGAGGCTAATTACCCCGTTTGTCATCTTCATCATCACCTGTAAATTTACTTGATATACAAATGGTTGATTTGTTTGTGTGTGTGTTTGTTTTTTAAGTGTGCAATGAGTAAATTATTATTTATTTATCCATCAGTTGAATATGATAAACATTATTTGCACTTTGAATTAGGTACAATGGAGACTTCAGTTCAGTACAATGATGGAATACTTTTATAGGTGTGAATAAGGAACGGCACGTCAATTATTGAGATTATTGTTTACAAGAAGTATGAGTATAGTCATTTAATGGGGTTTTATTTTACTTTGCTGTGTAAATTGTATTTACAGTTAAAAATAACATTTTTTTTTGTTGAGAAAATGAATCTAGATTAATTCATCATATTGAATAAGTAAATAAAAAGATTTTTTACATTCTTAAAAGCTTTAAAAGTGCAAGAAGGTTAATGTTTGCATTAATTTCAAGTGACACTTCGTCGATCTAGTAGGTATAAAAAACGAATGAAGTCACTAAGTTTAACTTTCTTTTTAATTTTTTTTGTATATTGTATCTTAACTTTAATACACTTTTAAAAAGACTAAAGTACAATATTGTGCTGAATTAAAATTAAAAAATGAAATAAAATTTACGAAAGTTTTAAAGTGTGTTTTTTATTATAAAGAACAATATTGTATTTATATTTTTTGTACCGTTATTAACGGTACCTGCCATAGAACGGTTTTTTTTTTATTTATAAATTTTTCGTAAACGACAAAGGAGATTTCAACCAAAATTTGTATACAAAAATTTGAGAAGACTTTCAAAAAACACATTTTTGGATTTTTTAAAAATATTTCAAATTTTTTTTGAAAAATCAATTTTTTAAAAACGGATTGATGAATTTTTTTTGAAAAATCAATTTTTTAAAAACGGATTGATGAATTTTATTGAAACTTTTTTTTTATGTGTTGAATAATATTTTCTTAAAAATGGCAAACAAACAGTAAAAAAAATTAATTTGATAATTTTGTGTATAATTTAGTTTTTTAGTCAAAAAAAAAAAAAAAAACTAACAATATTTTGTGTATTAAGTCAAATGATTTCAGTAAAAATACCCTACCTCAAAACCAGGTTTATTGTCCCACCCGTGAAAATAAAAATTCATTTAATTTATTCTTTTTTTGGCGGATTACTTAATTACTTAATAAATTATTCTTCTATGAAAATCAATTTATTTTTTATACAATTATAAGAAAAGCTTGAAAATAAATTAACTTGACAAGTTTTCCAACCCGTGACGATGAATTTTTTTCATTAAGTTTTTTTTTTTAATATTCATGGTTTTATCCATGGAGCTTAAAATTCTTCGAAATAATAAAATCAAAGCTTGGAAAAATTACATAAACATTTTATGACGGAGACTGCGGAATGGCCTCACTATTCAAACTTAAATTACTTAGTAATTAAATAAGGGCTCATCTTTAATAATTTTTTTTTAAAATAAAAATACGGTACTAAAAGATAAATATTAAACTTGCGACAATTTTTTTTTTTTTTTGTAATGTTGTTTAGTATCGAAGAAAAATTTGTTATAGCGGGTCACTGTGGTGTATGCGTATTTTTTTAATTTTGTTTTATCAATTAAAATTATAGGTCTGGTTGGTACATTAGTACTTACCAAATTTTCTAAGGATGACTAAATAATAAACCTCAAACGTTCTTAAAAAAATTTATAAAAAGTTTCATTAGAGTAAGTTTGAGTAAGTGTAAAAAACCGAAAGAAAGTTCAAAAACATAAACAGAAATAAATTCAATGCATTTAATAGAGTAATACTTCTAGCCAATATTAATTTGTCATCGATTTTTCTTAATACAATAAAATACATTTTATTTTTAGAACACAATTCATCACCATTTTAAAAATAGAAAAACCCATTCTTTTATATGAATCTTCCGCCAATATCTATTGTTAACTAAAAGTCAATACAAATTTTCAGTTTGATTACCAAAGTTTAATTTCACCATTAGCTCAGGGAAATTAGTCAAAATATGGGCATGAAATCGCATTTTTCGCGGGACAAATTTTTTTTCATGGAATGTGTTCGGGTGGTTGTCCTTATCATAAAAGTCAATTTGTTGGGAAAATTGGAGGTTGGGAACAGCCGCCATCTTGGAAAAGAGATTGGTATCGTTTTTATTGAATAGCTCCATTGTTATTCATTTTAACAAAAACTGACAAAGGTAAGACTTATCAACAATAAAATTATCTAAAAAATGATATACAAAACAATTCCGTGAGTTGATTAAATAAAATTTTACAGTTGGTCAAAGTGCGGGTTTGTATCGCAAGGTTGGGACAAAATGACATTTGTTCATATATCTGACGAACTTTTGATTTGTTTGGATAATTCTTCAAGAATGAATTATAGTACTTATAATTACCTATAAAATGAGCCCACAATCGTTATTGTAACCATCGTATTGTAGAAGTAATCCAACTCCGAAACTCTCCATGTACTAGTCAAAAGTGAGAAAAAAGCTAGTTTTTTGCTAGTAGGCCGAGAAAATTTTGGGAGTAGAGGTTTAACCAAAATACAAGTACGCAGTTTTGCAGCCATACGCGTGTTAATGTCGATTTCAAAGGTCTGACAACTCTAATTTTGTGCTTTATACGGTTTTTGGGGGGTTAAATAACGTAAGTTTTCCAATTAACGTGAATGGGCTAAATTTATACTATTTGAAATTATAAATATACAAGCTGATGCTCTATTATTTTTCCTAAATCTAGACACCACAATCTTGAGGATGTGACCAATAGAACTCAAGATATAAGCCGTTTATACGATTATGTTTTAGAGGCTTTTTTGTTTCGATTTTTGTTTGTTTATTTGAATTGAAAAGCCTGATATGGTTAGTTAAAAAAGCTTATATCGTGAGTTCTATTAACCCCATAGCAAAGATTGAGGTGTCCAGATTTAGGAAAAATAATAGAGCATCAGCTTGTATATTTATAATTTCAAATAGTATAAATTTAGCCCATTCACGTTAATTGGAAAACTTACGTTATTTAACCCCCCAAAAACCGTATAAAGCACAAAATTAGAGTTGTCAGACCTTTGAAATCGACATTAACACGCGTATGGCTGCAAAACTGCGTACTTGTATTTTGGTTAAACCTCTACTCCCAAAATTTTCTCGGCCTACTAGCAAAAAACTAGCTTTTTTCTCACTTTTGACTAGCACATGGAGAGTTTCGGAGGTGGATTACTTCTACAATACGATGGTTACAATAACGATTGTGGGCTCATTTTATAGGTAATTATAAGTACTATAATTCATTCTTGAAGAATTATCCAAACAAATCAAAAGTTCGTCAGATATATGAACAAATGTCATTTTGTCCCAACCTTGCGAAACAAACCCGCACTTTGACCAACTGTAAAATTTTATTCAATCAACTTACGGAATTGTTTTGTATATCATTTTTTAGATAATTTTATTGTTGATAAGTCTTACCTTTGTCAGTTTTTGTTAAAATGAATAACAATGGAGCTATTCAATAAAAACGATACCAATCTCTTTTCCAAGATGGCGGCTGTTCCCAACCTCCAATTTTCCCAACAAATTGACTTTTGGGGCATTTCACGTGAAACCAGCAGCGAAAAATGTCGTGGGTCGTCAAATTTGTTCATATTTGGTATATGTATTCCTCAATCGATTTAAAAAATACATCTGGAAGGATTTTGTATTTTAAGCCCTGATAGCGGAGTTATACGCTTCTAAAGTTTTGGAAAACTGTGGGAAGAGTTTATTTGAAAAATTTATATAAATTAAACGAAGGGGTAACAAAATTATTTTAATGATGGATTATATGCAAAATTAGACGTGCTTTTCAAATATGAAATCTAAACCGGAAATAGATTTATTTTTTCGATAGAAAACCGGAAGTTGGCACTTCAAATCCAAATTTAAGAAACTTCGACCATTTTGATATTTTTTTAAACAGTCTTAAAATAAAGCTTATACAATTTAAAAACTACATGCCAAATTTCAGAGTGGGATCTCAAGTCGTTTAGAAGATACATATATTTTAGTAAGGGGTCTTCGTGCATGTAAAACCGGAAGTACCCAGTTGAGTGGAGCGTTTTTGGACTTTTCTTTCAGATCACTGCGTGCAACTCATGGTTTATGCCTTGTGGTCTTTTGAACATATTCTGATACTTTTTTTTTATTTGACAATGGAAAAATAAAAATCGGGAAGCCTCCTGAAGATTGCTCGTTTTTTACGAAAATCGATATTTTATGAGACGTTAGAACCCATCTGAATTGACTTACTCTTTTTCATTTCACTACCTACTACTCATAACTTATGCTGAGTGGTCTCTAGAACCTGATCTGATCCCCTATTTTGAGTCATCAATGGAAAACACGAAATCGTCAAGGCTCCGAAAAATGCACATTTTCGCAAAAATTCAGATTTTTTAAATTGTGTATAATCCCGCCCAGAACAAATTTCTTTTACAACTTGTCTGTATTTGTTATATTTGTTAGAACCTATTTGAACCTTAAAAGCTATGGAGCACTCAAACTGAGAACTTTTCTGTAATAATGACGTCGTTTATGAGGGAATTTAAGAAAATGCTACTTTGACAACCCCTGACCCATTTCAATAGAAATTTAAATTCTAATACTACACTTAAAAACTTCGTTAATAATTTAGTTTTTATATAAAACACTAACCTTCGGAACTGCATTTAATTTATGTCGATATCTTATTTCAATCCTTAGATATTTGCAATTAGGTGTTTCCATAATTTTTGCCCATGCTTAATTTTTTTAATTTACCTGCAGACGGTTTTCTCAAATACCTTACAATCTTTTGATTTCCACAAACTTGAGTTTTTAATATTGTTAAATTCATAAAAATAAATCGTTAAACGGTATAATTATTACGCCATTTTGACTTCGAAATAAAAATTTAGCATGGGCAAGAATTTAGCATGGGCAAAAATTATGGAAACACCTAATTGTCAAATATCTAAGGATTAAATAAGATATCGACATAAATTAAATGCAGTTACAAAGGTTAGTGTTTTATATAAAAACTAAATTATTAACGAAGTTTTTAAGTGTAGTATTAGAATTTAAATTTCTATTGAAATGGGTCAGGGGTTGTCAAAGTAGCATTTTCTTAAATTCCCTCATAAACGACGTCATTATTACAGAAAAGTTCTCAGTTTGAGTGCTCCATAGCTTTTAAGGTTCAAATAGGTTCTAACAAATATAACAAATACAGACAAGTTGTAAAAGAAATTTGTTCTGGGCGGGATTTTACACAATTTAAAAAATCTGAATTTTTGCGAAAATGTGCATTTTTCGGAGCCTTCCCGATTTCGTGTTTTCCATTGATGACTCAAAATAGGGGATCAGATCAGGTTCTAGAGACCACTCAGCATAAGTTATGAGTAGTAGGTAGTGAAATGAAAAAGAGTAAGTCAATTCAGATGGGTTCTAACGTCTCATAAAATATCGATTTTCGTAAAAAACGAGCAATCTTCAGGAGGCTTCCCGATTTTTATTTTTCCATTGTCAAATAAAAAAAAAGTATCAGAATATGTTCAAAAGACCACAAGGCATAAACCATGAGTTGCACGCAGTGATCTGAAAGAAAAGTCCAAAAACGCTCCACTCAACTGGGTACTTCCGGTTTTACATGCACGAAGACCCCTTACTAAAATATATGTATCTGCTAAACGACTTGAGATCCCACTCTGAAATTTGGCATGTAGTTTTTAAATTGTGTAAGCTTTATTTTAAAACTATTTAAAAAAATATCAAAATGGTCGAAGTTTCTTAAATTTGGATTTGAAGTGCCAACTTCCGGTTTTCTATCGAAAAAATAAATCTATTTCCTATTTAGATTTCATATTTGAAAAGCACGTCTAATTTTGCATATAATCCATCATTAAAATAATTTTGTTACCCCTTCGTTTAATTTATATAAATTTTTCAAATAAACTCTTCCCACAGTTTTCCAAAACTTTAGAAGCTCATAACTCCGCTATCAGGGCTTAAAATTCAAAATACTTCCAGATGTATTTTTTAAATCGATTGAGGAATACATATACCAAATATGAACAAATTTGACGACCCACGACATTTTTCGCTGCTGGTTTCACGTGAAATGCCCCTTTTATGATAAGGGCAACCACCCGAACACATTCCATGAAAAAAATTTTGTCCCGCGAAAAATGCGATTTAAATTACTAATTTCCCTGGGCTACATAAATTAACAAAAAAAAAATTAAAAAAATATCAACAAATTTTATATTCATCATTTATTAATTACATTAAAAATCAATTGAATTATTTAACAACAAAACCAACAAATCGTCTTAAAATGTTAATTGTTTAAACAAAAGAAATGTTTATATAGATTCAATGTCTGGTAGATCATATGATTAGTCTGCGTTTAGTACATATAATAGTTCAATAATAAATAGATCTATCAGACTAGGTACACCACAACACAACAAAAAAACTCAATATTAGAGTCTATAGATAGAGTAATGGTGGCTGATTAATTTGTAGATATTCAAAGTCAATTGAGATAAATATAAATGCAATTAAAATTTTAAAAATAACTTTGGCGCACAGTAAAGCCAAGAAGGTACAACAAGATTGGGAAAAAAATATTTTGTTGTTGTTTTTACTTTGCCTAGACCGACAAACCTCATCAATCAATCAAAAATAAAATCATCTCAACAGACCTCAGACGTTTTTTGTGTCATAAAGTATTTTCCCCAATGTCAAAGGATGTAGGCCATCTGTTTCTCATTTTTTTATATATTTTATTATTTTTTTTTTTGTTGCAAGGTTAGACAAGACATGACAGCTAGACATTTTTAATGGAAGAAACTGATTTGTTGAGGTACAATACAATATATTAAGATGAATATGATAAACAACCAAAGAAAACATTTTTTTCTTTGTTTCCGTTTTTTTTTTTTAATGTCGGTTCTTTTGGTGTCATATTTTTAAATAATTACTTAAACATTTTTTGTATTTATGTGTAAATAAAATTTTTTGTCATATGTGATGGGTGTTCTTGTGCATGTCAATAAATCATAAAAAAATATTTAAGATGATTTTAGTTTTTAGTTTTAATTGAGATGAATAATATTTATATATTAAACGTATTTGTTTGAAATCATGAATTTCTGAAAATTCAAAACCGCTTGAAATACTTGTTGTTTGAGAGTCTTCTGACCAGATATCATTAAAATTAATCATATTCATTAATTTTAATGATAGCTGGTCAGAAGACTCTCAAACTTCAAGTATATTCTCATCTCATGGCAGAAGTCATAAATATGAAAATTAACAAATTTCGAAATTGAAGGACATTAGGTCACAGACCACAAAAAAATTAATGTTTTCAATTTTCAATTAATTGCGGTCAAAGTAAAGAATAAAAACAGATGATTTATGAATTTATGTGTGAAAAAGGAACCAAGAAACTTTACATGCGTAAAGTATATTTGAAGACCAATTTGTTTTATTATAATCGAATCCAAAGACATCCATTTTTATGGCGAACAAGTTTACGAATCGTAAAAATGGAATTCTGCTGCATTTAGAAAAATTCAATGTAAAATCTGTGCAATAACATTTTCTTTTGATTTGTTTTGAAAATGCATTAAAACATGTTTTTTACAACCCTGAGTAAACAAAAATCGAAATATTATAAAAATAATAATATTTTTTAAATTAATAAATCTTTTTTTTATCAAAATCTAATATTCTCTGTTCGAAAAATAAACTAAAAATAAAGAGAAAAGAAAGAATTAGCATTTCTCTTTAAATAAGCTCAATAAATTTTTCTTTTTTTATATTAAAAAATCTAAATCGATGGCTCGATGTAAACTAAACAAATAACTATACATAAAAATAAAGAGAATTTTTTATTTCATTTGAGGGATATTATAACCCTCTGAATTTTTGGTTGACCTTATTTTATTAGCTAAATCTCTCAAAAATGACGTACAAAAGTGTTTTTTTACGGTCCAGGAATCGTTAACCTAAATTTTTCAAGACTCTTACGTTGAAAACTTGAAACACGTTTTTCTTAAAACAGTTTTTTTATCGGGCTCCTTACTTATCCTAGCCGACCGGGCTAAATTTTATTGTTATCCAATGAAATACGCAGAATTTTTTCGTTGCATTATCTGCGCGCAGCATAGCTGAACTAGTTTTGAATATTTCCGCTTGAAATTTGGTATAAAACTTTAAAATACTACTCCGAATAGAAAAACGTACATAGGAGACTGGGCATTTTGGCGATGTGGTGTAACACATTGAGACAAACATCAAATGAAAGGTCTCGATGAGTGTATTATTTTTTTATATAGGCAAAAGTCTGTATCTCGTGCAGGGAAAGTGCAGTGATAAATTTTATGTTCAAAAATGTATGTAATAAAATGCAAAAAAGTATACATACATTTCAACTAGATGCTCGATTAACTTAATTCAAAAACATTAAAATAACGGTGTGAAATAACCTTGAAAATGTACCACTGTACCTTCTACGAGATAGAGTTTTGTGTCGATTCAAAGAAATACTGCGCTCATCATTTCTACGCGAAATACTTTTTAAAGATTTTTACCAAATTTCAATTAAAAATATTGAAAACTGTTTGACCTATGCTAAGTGAAATATAAATCTTTTTTACAGTTACAATCAGGGATCCATTGTAATATTCGTTAATGAATATCCAACTCAAATACCTACCTAATAACATACCTTAAATGTTTTTTTGCTACCATCTTTCTTCCAATTAAAATAAAACCCTTAAAAAACAACCTTTTCTTCAACAACAAAAGTAACCTAACCCCAAAGAATACTATAAAATGAATTGAAAAAAATAACCATAATTTGAATTTATTTATAAAAAAAAATTGTAAGTATGCAATCTATAGGAAAATATTGATTAACCCTTACAAACGAAATTTCAAAAAATAAAAATAATTGTTCAGTTTTCAGTACCTAATTAATGTTTTTTTTAAAAATAAAATGCACAACTGGGTCACACGAACTTGCTCTTAGAGTTAAAGTTGCTTACATTTTTAAGACTTTTAACCTATATAGAAATTTGGAAAAAAATAAAATTTGTTTTTTTTTTTTAAATAAATTAAAATCTGAAATCAACTTGCCCTCCAAAACAAGTATGCAGTTTTGAGAGATATGTTAAGATGCATTTTTAGAAAAAAAAATTTCAAAATCGTTATAGCCGTTTTTTAAAAAACTAATTTTCTATAAATAATTTTTTGGAAAAAATGTTTTAAAATAAAATTGGTATGCCATTTTGTAGAAATCACTGATCAACATTTAAAAACAAAATTTCAAAAAAATTCAATGTCCCGTTTTCGAAAATTTGATTATTCAAAAAAAAATTGTCAAATTTTTTTTAAATTCCAAAAATTATTTTTGTATTTTGCTTTATATTTAAATTGTATTAATGCTTCTTCACATAAAGTTTCGTTGAAATCGAATAAGCAATTTCGGAGATAGTCAGATTTGAACGGTTCTATGGCAGGTACCGTTAATAATGATTTTCCAAAAAAAAAATTCATTAGATAGACCTTAGCTTAAAACTAACATTTGAATTTTTTAAACAAAATCGTTGGAGCCGTTTTCGAGATATTTCAATTTTACTGAAATCGGTATATGACAAGTACCGTTATTTTTGTCCAAAAAAATTAATTCCAAAAATTCCTCTGGAGAGTCGCCAAATAACGCTACCTACCAAGTTTGACATTAATCGGTCCATCCGTTTAGGCTGTAGCTCCTTTATACAGACAGACTGACAGACGGACTGACAGACGGACTTCCGGGACCCACTTTTTTGGTACAAGTATTTTTACCGCAAATAAAATACAATTTTGAAAATTAAACACGTAAACGATTTTTAATTATTAAAATGTATTAACGTTTTGACAAGAATTATTCCATTTATTTGAATATTGAAAAATCGCGTGAATGTGAATTGAATCTCAGGTAGTACGATTCTATCTGCCAGTGTCGAGGTGATGTTTCTCTAGTTCCTAGAAGTTCAACTTTTGCTGAATACACACAATACTTCCGAGAAGTTGATCTGGATATGGATACCCCATTTCCGGATGTGAGTTTCAACTTTTTGGACAGTTATCGATGTTAATATGGATAGGCCGTAAAATAAGTAACTGAATCATTAGAGAAGAGCACTCACTTGCATTCTGTTGGTGGAAATAAAAATTTTGTAGAAAACCTTGGGCAAACCCAGATCAAATGCACTTCATAGTAAGACTGTTGTAGCTATCCAGTTCCTAAAAGAAAAGAAAATTTGAACAAATTCTTAAAGAAAGCCCAGTAAGATAAGGGATTCAAACCATACGGACAGGATCCAACGGTGAATAATTGGGGTTGTTTAAAGGTGATATTAAGTTTTGATAAAAAATCTGGAGTGGATGCAGTTTGGAATGTTTTTCGCGGAACTGCATTGTCTATAGTTTTTAGTTAGATAGGCACACTGACACAAATTGCAGAGCCCACATTTTTTGTATTTTCTGTCATAGTAATTTTATACTTGACATGCATTGTACCATAACCTCAAGTAAAAAAAAACTACAAATAATTAAATTTACCAGGTATTCAAACAAAGAGTTAAAGTTTTGTGTGGAGATATTTGTGAATAGCGGACAACGTGTATAATATAATCTCATCTATTGTTTACACATCAACCAGTAAATATAATGTAAACTTATGTGATGTTTTCAGCGTGTGACGGGATTTTCATTGAATATTTGTAACATTTTACACCCGACCATAAAATTTGCGTGGGATGATATTAAAATTTTCCGGTCGAAAGGGTTTTCCATATACATATATAAAATATATCCCCGATAGCTAAGCATAAAGAATAACAAAAGTTTAAATAGAATACCATCATGAAAATAGACAGAGAGACCAGAGTTTGTTGTGTTGTGGACTTGTGGAAGAGTGTTTTGTGTCATTTTATGCGCTTGTTTACTTTAAGCTTTAGGGGAGTGGACAATGACGATGATGATGATGATGTTGATGATGACGATGATATTGGATTTGCAACTTTTAATTGCATTTAACCTAAAAATAGAAGTATCACGAAGCATAAGGTATAATATGTTTTGGATAAACCTTGTTCGATAAATTTTACTTTTAGGGCAGATGTTATGGATTTGTAAAAAAAAAAAAATTAAAAATTTTCAAACTTTATAATCAACTTAATTAGATTCCATTTAAAAAGATGGACTTTTAAAGTAAACCAACTTTTGTATTAGATGTTTATACGCAGTTACGCAATGTAACGCGTTACAAATTCAAACAATATAAAAATGATGAAATTTGAATTCCCATTTAAGTAAATGGAAGTGTGAATTGAGGTAACTTTTAAATCAGAAGTTTCCATACAGTAACGCAGTGTAACGCGTTACAAATTCAAACAATGTATCAACAATGAAATTTGAGTTCCCATTCAAGGAGATTGTGGTGTGAATTGAGATAACTTTTTATCAGAAGTTTAAGTATCAACGATGAAATTTACAGTAACGCAGTCTAATGCGTTACAATTTAAACAATGAGGTCCCATTTAAGAAGATGGATGTGTGAATTGAGGCAACTTTTGTGTTAGAAGTTCCCATACAGTAACGTAGTGTAACGCCTTACAAATTCAAACAATGTATCAACGATAAAATTTAAAGTAACGCAGTGTAACGCGTTACAATTCAAACAATGTATCAACTTTAATACCATTTATGGATCTGAAAAAAGCTCTAAGCAACTTCATACGACCCTTTTATGCATTTAATTTGATTAGAAGATCTCTAATGTGAGGGTGGTATGAGTAAAGGCATTAAATAAAATCAATACGAAATACCTTCGATAAGATATACCTTTTTCAATAAAATTACCAAAAATATTGTTGTTTACATCTCTACAGGTGGTTTTGTGATACAAAGAATTTATATATTTTTTTGTTTCTATATTTTCTTGTTTTGCCCAAAAGCCTTTCATACGTACATTTATATCTATTTAAAGAATGCAAGCATCATAGACTGTATATAGAAAGAGATAAAGGAATTCCAAACACAGCAGTTGGTTAAGTTTATAAGTAAATTTATTGACTCTCTACTGGGCTTAAACTAGACACCTTATTAGTAAAAGAAAAAAGTGAATATCGTAGACTATTGGTATAGAAGGAGAAAATGTAAGCTGATTGAAACTTAATTGATAGCTATAAATAGAAATACAAGTTACTTGTATAGTATTTGCCTTTGGAAAGAGGCACAAATTTAATTCAGAAAATTCACTGAATTAAAGCAAAAATCAATATGTGATATTTTTTGTTATGGAATTGCATTAACAAAAGGAAATTTTTAATTAAATACAAAAAAAATCAAGTGGGGAATAGTAAGATGTGAATTTATTATTAAAAGCTTTTTCATTTATATACATATGGAATATTTGCAATGCAAAATTTTTATTATAAGTATGAACAAGTTCATAGTTTTGAGTTAAGGATTTCACTTGAAATTCTCGATAAATAAGAACAATAAACACAACTCAGATACTGCAAATTGCAATTAATGTTAAAATTGTTTTGTTTTGTTTTTTTTTTTTATTTATTTAATCCGTTAATAGCCTAACGTTAGAATTTAAAACTATTTATGTACATACAATTTTAATAATAAAATTTTACCTAAAAAATAAATAATAACTATAATATGTTAAAAAAGTTTTCTTTAAATGTTTTGCTTTTGACATTGTCGTTTACAGATGAGATCAAAAAGTAATATTTATTGAAGACTGAAATCAATTGATTTAATGGGCTATTCACACCATAGTTTGTTCTGCTGAAAATCGGACATAAAGGCAATTGTCTTCTTATGCTAGTTTGACTATAGCTGAAATTTAGACGACACAGAGTTGATGGACATATTATTGAACCATTGATTAATTTGACAATAAAACAAAGCTGAATATATTTTCTATGTTGTAAAAGTGAAGGGAGATTTATAAGTAAGAGTCTGTGAGAATAGGGTGGGTGTATGGATCTTTGGGACCATGGAAGAAAACGAAGGCAAAAACGCAAAAACCTCCTCTATATACCTTCAAGTCTATTTATATGAACAGAATAGTAAGGAGCCCATATTACGCAGCCGTATTCAAGTACAGGTCTAACAAAAGAAATATAAAGAAGCTTGAGGACATAGGGATCACAGAAATCACGAGAAAATCGTTTGATAAAACCAAGAATCTTATTATGGTCAGTAAACGTCAACTTAGTGTCAAGAAGAACTCCTAAATCAGAGAACTCGGAAAGTTTACAGAGAGAAGAAGAATCTAAAATATAATTATAAGTTATAATTGTTTTTTTGCGTGAAAAACACATAGTTTTACATTTGTCTATATTCAAATAAAGTCGGTTAATATCAAGGGCGTATACAGGTTTACTTCTTGGGGGGGGTCACGCTGAAATTTTTTTTTTTACAAAAGTATAGACTTGAAAATGTGCTACTTAAATTACAAATATTTAAATTTGTTCGTTTCGCATTTTGAACCGAACAGTATCGGAGAATTACTAAACAAAGAAAGGTATTTGATTCGTTTTGCTTTAGTTTAGCCTTAGCCTTGAGCCCAATTGCTCAGACCATCCTGTTCTAAAAATTAAACTGTATAGGTACTTCGATTTTCCGCTAGCCCAAAATCATTTTTAAAAATACATACTATGAAAATCTTCTTTATATTAAATAAATGTGGTAACTTTTTAGTTGAAAGTCTTCCTAAGGCAAACGAATCACAAAGTTAAAAAAATTGCATTTCGAAAAAAAATATTTTTTTAAATCTTATGCAAATTTTATTAGACTAGGGCGATAACATTTTTTATAATATATTAAAATTCAATGCAGTTTGCATAACACCCAACTACGACCGACCCATGTTTAGGATAATTTCCGATTTAAAAAAAAACTATCTTTGGCGTAAAACATAATGCTAGTTTAAAGGTACCTATAGAAATTTTGGTAATTTTAAACGGTAATATTATTTTGAACAAAATGCTTTATATTACCTACTTATTAGGAATTTTACAAAATATGGGTCTGATTTCGTCAGCCTTCGGGTTACAAAATAACACACATTCAGTTATATTTATAGATTTTCTTAAATTGGTTCTTAAAGGTTAATTTTAATATTCTAAGCTTGCTGGAAATATGTATTTAATTAGCTGTAGACAAGGTTACTTAAATTCTTACCAATAATTAGTTTAGCATTGATGATTGACAAATCGATAGTTGTTTCAAAAGATAAAGTAAAAAATACTATTATATTTTATAAGCAAACAAAATTCACAAATTCTTGGCTTTTTAGATAACACAGCAACACAAAAAAATATATAATCCGAAGTCCGTTTTGCCCCATCACGTCAGGTTTTTGAGATAACCTCAAAAAATGTCACGAAAACAAAATTTTTTTTTTCTCTGATCTGGATGTGCGAATATGTTATTCATATAGTTTTTGGATCGCTGAATCCAGATTCGAAGTCAATTTTGCCCTATCACGTCAGGTTTCTGAGATATCCTCAAAAAAATGTCAAAACCAAAAAAACAAAATTTCTTATCTGGAGTTGCGACTAAATTTTTCATATAGTTTTTGGGTTGCTTAAACCGAATCCGAAGTCTATTTTGCCGTATCACGTCAGGTTTTTGAAATATCCTCAAAAAATATCAGATAAGAACTTTTTTTTTTGAGTTTAGACATTTTTTGAGGATATTTCAAAAACCTGACGTGATACGGGAAAATAGACTTCGGATTCGGTTTAAGCAACCCAAAAAGTATATGAAAAATCTAGTCGCAACTCCAGATAAGAAATTTTGTTTTTTTGGTTTTGACATTTTTTTGAGGATATCTCAGAAACCTGACGTGATAGGGCAAAATTGACTTCGAATCTGGATTCAGCGATCCAAAAACTATATGAATAACATATTCGCACATCCAGATCAGAGAAAAAAAATTTTGTTTTCGTGACATTTTTTGAGGTTATCTCAAAAACCTGACGTGATGGGGCAAAACGGACTTCGGATTCGGTTTCAGCGACCCCAAAACTATATGAAAAACCTGGTCGCAACCCCAGATCAGAACTTTTATATTTTTTTGTGTGGCTGTGTAATTGAATAAGGGAGCGATTTCTTTTTGTGACTGTATTTGTGTCTAAATGACCGATGAAAAACAAAAAACTATACAAAACTTCATAGTAGGAACAAGACAACGTAACATTTGTTTGTTTTGTTCACTAAAAATGATTTATATTTCACAAATAAACAAAAATTGGCTCTGGTTCTTCATTTCTTTACAAAATTTTATTTTGGTTTGACGTTTTGTATTTGACAAAATTGTAGTGTTTGTGAAAATGTGTGTAAATACGTCTCGATTTAAAAGGATCGATTCTTCGGGAAAAAGTAGCGAATTTTTTTTTCATTGGAATTCATTTAAGGAAAAAGTAGCGACTGCAAGTCGACTGCAGATCGAATTTTTGGTTATTGAGAATTCGACATATAATATTTTTTCTTTTGCACTATCAAGAACGTATTTTTTTCTAGGTGCCAAAGAAGAAAAACATTAATCGCCACATGAAAAAACATCCATATAAAAATGAACTGACTGTGACCTCCTGGGAAAATTTTGCGTGACCCACCGGCACCGGTGGGTCACATGGTGGTCAACGTGTTAAGGATACGTTTAAAATTGAACAACTTTTAAGATTGCTTTATAGAAACGACCGTTATTTTGTTTGTTGGTTAAGAGCTGCTCACTAAAAATATGACCGCATCTTCAAAATAATATGGTAAAATAGTTCGTTGACACCAAAAAATTTTGTCACTTTTCATTTTCGTTCATGTTCTAAAACTTAAGCATTTTAAAAATCATCTTAATTAAGTATAACTTACCAAATTATTGTTTAAGATTTGACTTCTTGGGGGGGGTCATGACCCCGTGACCCCCCCCTTGTATACGCCGTTGGTTAATATTGCACCATTCCCTAAATCTATGTAGATCTTCTTGAAGCTGTGAGCAGTCATTAATTGAGTTTATAATTTTGAAAATTTTAATGTCATCAGCGTAAATTAAAACAGACGAGTTTTTTATAATGGATGTTATGTCATTTATGTACAAAATAAATAAAAGGGGACCTAAATGGCTACCTTGTGGAACACCAGAGTTGACATGAAATTGGTCCGATTGCTCATTTCTGAAAGTAACAGTATAACTTCTATTCTTTAAATATGACGAAATCCACAGTAAAAATTTGTCATTAAATCCTAAGGCATTTAGTTTGTGGACTAAAGTCTTGTGGCACAATTTGTCGAAGGCTTTACTAAAGTCTGTGAACACACAGTCTACTTGCTTCCGGTTTTCAAAGGAATCAAGGCAAAAAGAAGTAAAATGGAGCAGATTAGTAATAGTTGACTTATTTTGGACGAAGCCATGTTGATTGTCGCAAATAATTGACTTGCAGTTAAAAGATAACATGCTACAGATAATGGACTCAAATAGTTTAGGAATAACAGAAAGTTTGGCAATGGGTCTGTAATTCGTGATTTCGTTCTTTGACCCTTTTTTGTGAATTGGACTTATAAAAGCATTTTTATTATAAGTATGAACAAGTTCATAGTTTTGAGTTAAGGATTTCACTTGAAATTCTCGATAAATAAGAACAATAAACACAACTCAGATACTGCAAATTGCAATTAATGTTAAAATTGTTTTGTTTTGTTTTTTTTTTTTATTTATTTAATCCGTTAATAGCCTAACGTTAGAATTTAAAACTATTTATGTACATACAATTTTAATAATAAAATTTTACCTAAAAAATAAATAATAACTATAATATGTTAAAAAAGTTTTCTTTAAATGTTTTGCTTTTGACATTGTCGTTTACAGATGAGATCAAAAAGTAATATTTATTGAAGACTGAAATCAATTGATTTAATGGGCTATTCACACCATAGTTTGTTCTGCTGAAAATCGGACATAAAGGCAATTGTCTTCTTATGCTAGTTTGACTATAGCTGAAATTTAGACGACACAGAGTTGATGGACATATTATTGAACCATTGATTAATTTGACAATAAAACAAAGCTGAATATATTTTCTATGTTGTAAAAGTGAAGGGAGATTTATAAGTAAGAGTCTGTGAGAATAGGGTGGGTGTATGGATCTTTGGGACCATGGAAGAAAACGAAGGCAAAAACGCAAAAACCTCCTCTATATACCTTCAAGTCTATTTATATGAACAGAATAGTAAGGAGCCCATATTACGCAGCCGTATTCAAGTACAGGTCTAACAAAAGAAATATAAAGAAGCTTGAGGACATAGGGATCACAGAAATCACGAGAAAATCGTTTGATAAAACCAAGAATCTTATTATGGTCAGTAAACGTCAACTTAGTGTCAAGAAGAACTCCTAAATCAGAGAACTCGGAAAGTTTACAGAGAGAAGAAGAATCTAAAATATAATTATAAGTTATAATTGTTTTTTTGCGTGAAAAACACATAGTTTTACATTTGTCTATATTCAAATAAAGTCGGTTAATATCAAGGGCGTATACAGGTTTACTTCTTGGGGGGGGTCACGCTGAAATTTTTTTTTTTACAAAAGTATAGACTTGAAAATGTGCTACTTAAATTACAAATATTTAAATTTGTTCGTTTCGCATTTTGAACCGAACAGTATCGGAGAATTACTAAACAAAGAAAGGTATTTGATTCGTTTTGCTTTAGTTTAGCCTTAGCCTTGAGCCCAATTGCTCAGACCATCCTGTTCTAAAAATTAAACTGTATAGGTACTTCGATTTTCCGCTAGCCCAAAATCATTTTTAAAAATACATACTATGAAAATCTTCTTTATATTAAATAAATGTGGTAACTTTTTAGTTGAAAGTCTTCCTAAGGCAAACGAATCACAAAGTTAAAAAAATTGCATTTCGAAAAAAAATATTTTTTTAAATCTTATGCAAATTTTATTAGACTAGGGCGATAACATTTTTTATAATATATTAAAATTCAATGCAGTTTGCATAACACCCAACTACGACCGACCCATGTTTAGGATAATTTCCGATTTAAAAAAAAACTATCTTTGGCGTAAAACATAATGCTAGTTTAAAGGTACCTATAGAAATTTTGGTAATTTTAAACGGTAATATTATTTTGAACAAAATGCTTTATATTACCTACTTATTAGGAATTTTACAAAATATGGGTCTGATTTCGTCAGCCTTCGGGTTACAAAATAACACACATTCAGTTATATTTATAGATTTTCTTAAATTGGTTCTTAAAGGTTAATTTTAATATTCTAAGCTTGCTGGAAATATGTATTTAATTAGCTGTAGACAAGGTTACTTAAATTCTTACCAATAATTAGTTTAGCATTGATGATTGACAAATCGATAGTTGTTTCAAAAGATAAAGTAAAAAATACTATTATATTTTATAAGCAAACAAAATTCACAAATTCTTGGCTTTTTAGATAACACAGCAACACAAAAAAATATATAATCCGAAGTCCGTTTTGCCCCATCACGTCAGGTTTTTGAGATAACCTCAAAAAATGTCACGAAAACAAAATTTTTTTTTTCTCTGATCTGGATGTGCGAATATGTTATTCATATAGTTTTTGGATCGCTGAATCCAGATTCGAAGTCAATTTTGCCCTATCACGTCAGGTTTCTGAGATATCCTCAAAAAAATGTCAAAACCAAAAAAACAAAATTTCTTATCTGGAGTTGCGACTAAATTTTTCATATAGTTTTTGGGTTGCTTAAACCGAATCCGAAGTCTATTTTGCCGTATCACGTCAGGTTTTTGAAATATCCTCAAAAAATATCAGATAAGAACTTTTTTTTTTGAGTTTAGACATTTTTTGAGGATATTTCAAAAACCTGACGTGATACGGGAAAATAGACTTCGGATTCGGTTTAAGCAACCCAAAAAGTATATGAAAAATCTAGTCGCAACTCCAGATAAGAAATTTTGTTTTTTTGGTTTTGACATTTTTTTGAGGATATCTCAGAAACCTGACGTGATAGGGCAAAATTGACTTCGAATCTGGATTCAGCGATCCAAAAACTATATGAATAACATATTCGCACATCCAGATCAGAGAAAAAAAATTTTGTTTTCGTGACATTTTTTGAGGTTATCTCAAAAACCTGACGTGATGGGGCAAAACGGACTTCGGATTCGGTTTCAGCGACCCCAAAACTATATGAAAAACCTGGTCGCAACCCCAGATCAGAACTTTTATATTTTTTTGTGTGGCTGTGTAATTGAATAAGGGAGCGATTTCTTTTTGTGACTGTATTTGTGTCTAAATGACCGATGAAAAACAAAAAACTATACAAAACTTCATAGTAGGAACAAGACAACGTAACATTTGTTTGTTTTGTTCACTAAAAATGATTTATATTTCACAAATAAACAAAAATTGGCTCTGGTTCTTCATTTCTTTACAAAATTTTATTTTGGTTTGACGTTTTGTATTTGACAAAATTGTAGTGTTTGTGAAAATGTGTGTAAATACGTCTCGATTTAAAAGGATCGATTCTTCGGGAAAAAGTAGCGAATTTTTTTTTCATTGGAATTCATTTAAGGAAAAAGTAGCGACTGCAAGTCGACTGCAGATCGAATTTTTGGTTATTGAGAATTCGACATATAATATTTTTTCTTTTGCACTATCAAGAACGTATTTTTTTCTAGGTGCCAAAGAAGAAAAACATTAATCGCCACATGAAAAAACATCCATATAAAAATGAACTGACTGTGACCTCCTGGGAAAATTTTGCGTGACCCACCGGCACCGGTGGGTCACATGGTGGTCAACGTGTTAAGGATACGTTTAAAATTGAACAACTTTTAAGATTGCTTTATAGAAACGACCGTTATTTTGTTTGTTGGTTAAGAGCTGCTCACTAAAAATATGACCGCATCTTCAAAATAATATGGTAAAATAGTTCGTTGACACCAAAAAATTTTGTCACTTTTCATTTTCGTTCATGTTCTAAAACTTAAGCATTTTAAAAATCATCTTAATTAAGTATAACTTACCAAATTATTGTTTAAGATTTGACTTCTTGGGGGGGGTCATGACCCCGTGACCCCCCCCTTGTATACGCCGTTGGTTAATATTGCACCATTCCCTAAATCTATGTAGATCTTCTTGAAGCTGTGAGCAGTCATTAATTGAGTTTATAATTTTGAAAATTTTAATGTCATCAGCGTAAATTAAAACAGACGAGTTTTTTATAATGGATGTTATGTCATTTATGTACAAAATAAATAAAAGGGGACCTAAATGGCTACCTTGTGGAACACCAGAGTTGACATGAAATTGGTCCGATTGCTCATTTCTGAAAGTAACAGTATAACTTCTATTCTTTAAATATGACGAAATCCACAGTAAAAATTTGTCATTAAATCCTAAGGCCTTTAGTTTGTGGACTAAAGTCTTGTGGCACAATTTGTCGAAGGCTTTACTAAAGTCTGTGAACACACAGTCTACTTGCTTCCGGTTTTCAAAGGAATCAAGGCAAAAAGAAGTAAAATGGAGCAGATTAGTAATAGTTGACTTATTTTGGACGAAGCCATGTTGATTGTCGCAAATAATTGACTTGCAGTTAAAAGATAACATGCTACAGATAATGGACTCAAATAGTTTAGGAATAACAGAAAGTTTGGCAATGGGTCTGTAATTCGTGATTTCGTTCTTTGACCCTTTTTTGTGAATTGGACTTATAAAAGCATTTTTATTATAAGTATGAACAAGTTCATAGTTTTGAGTTAAGGATTTCACTTGAAATTCTCGATAAATAAGAACAATAAACACAACTCAGATACTGCAAATTGCAATTAATGTTAAAATTGTTTTGTTTTGTTTTTTTTTTTTTTCATTTTAATCATTAATTTTTTTTTAGTTTTAAAATAAATAACTATCCTTTTTTCAATATGTTTAAAGGGATCGTACACCAATAAAATTTGATAGTGTGCTTGGATCTGTTTCTTGAAATCATCAATACAAATTTTTTTTTTTAAGGAAATATAGGGATTTGTAAATAATCACGAAACCCTTTGTGAATTAAATGGAATGAGAACGAGTGCCAAAATTCTTCTAAAAGTGTTTGTTTTTAGGGAAATAAAACATACTGTAACTTAAAGTTATTTACTCTAAGCTAATTTTACTAAAATATCAAATATACGTGGGAGCAAATTGTGCATTTTATTTTGTTTTCATACAATAAATAATTATACATAAAAAGAAGATTTTAAATTACTAGCAAGTCGTTGAAAGCAATTCAATCGTGCATATTAATTATAATAGAAGCTGATCTTAACCTAAGTTTAAGATATTTATCTTTAATAAGAACATCGAATTCGTGAGTATCTATTCTATGTTATTTCCGTCATCTTTCACTGGAATATTAATTTTCAATAAATCAAATTATTCCGTTATTATTGTATGTTGATTTAAAGTAGGTACCGGTGAACGTTACAGGTGATCCCTGATGATCAAGATTTTAATGTTACTGAATTAGGAAGAAGACAGTATAAGAAAAAGTAGTTGCTTTGAAAAAAACTACGAGGTTTTTAAATGAAAATAAGCCTTCAAGACCTTCAACTTGAAGTGAAAGAAAGAAAACAACACGTATACGCCGTAGTGAACTTTACCTACCTTGGAACACTGCTTCTATGTATGACTAAATATAACATTTGTCTAATTGTAATTTTGAAAAAAATTAAATCGTTTTTTTGCATATTTTGAAGGTATAGGTATATGAGAATATTGTCCGAAAATTTCACATCTGCAATTAGTTTCGGAGAAATAAGAGAATTTGTGACGACTTTTTAACTTAGCTTACAGTTCCCAAAAATTTTAAACGCGTTTTTCTCGAAACGATGTTTTTAAAGTCGGTGAGCGAAATTTCTCCTAAACTGCCAGGTAATGAACGAAGGAATAATTTTTCTGACCATAATTCGCTTTTTTAAGCCACTTTAAAGTGTAAATTTTTTATATGTTAACTATTTAATAAAAATATCCTTAAATCGTTAACATCTAAATTAAAAAAAAAATAATTAAAAGAACCCACATTTTTGTATTAAAAAAAAATTCAAAATTTTCAAAGTTTTCAATGAAAACAGAGTTATGATTTTTTTTTTATTTCGTGTTGACCTATATTAATTTGAAAATGGCATAAAATAACATAAAATTATTATTTTGTTTTTAAATGGCTATACCGATTTTCAAAAAAAAAATATTTCTAAAAGCTTTTAACAAAGAAATTATATGGAATATGTACCTGCTTCGTTTTGTTGTAAAAATCATTGCAAACAGTTTTATAGTTACTTATATTTCTTATGAAATTAATCTTTGGTTAAGTTATTATAAGAAAAATAAGGCAAAATTCAAAAGTTAAAAAACTAATATTTTCCCAAATTATTTTTTCGAACAATGAGTGCCATAATTTTCATGAATTTGTTCATTAAATTTATTTTAACGAAAACTGAGCCGCTTTAGAGATACCTATACGATAAAATCCCAAATTAAAACACCATATTCCCACTTTCTGATTTTTTGACAAAAAAAAACCTAAAATTGCAGTAATATTAAAGTCAGAATATTATATCGAAATTATTGGACTAGTTTTCGAGAAAAATGCAACACCATGAAGGATATATTTAAAAAAAATATTAAAACTGGTCTCGATAATCACTAAACAGTCAGCCATTTCAAAAAAAGCAAAGTTGCATAGGAGAATTTTTTTTTAAATACGGCGAGGCATTTATGTATTTATTTTTTTTAAGAAGAAATATATTACCATTATTTAGGTAGTCTTTGGAGAATGAATAGTTCACAAGTAATACTAGTTTTTAAATTATTCATACATGAAAAGGCATAGAAATTCATACAATTTAATTTTTTCACTTACAGAATCGAAGTACATTATACATTCGAAACAAATTTTTAAAAACTCTTGTAATAATAAAATCTAAAAAAAAAAAAAAATAGTATGAAATTACCACAAAAATGTGAAAAATTAAAATATCTAAAAAAAAAAAATAGAGCAACCAGTGTGATTTTTAGGCTAAGTGATCCCAAATGCATTAGATTCGATAAGAAAATTTCTGGAAAATGTTAACAAACAGTTAAAATAAGCATAATTTTAAAATAAGTACGAAATTATCCTCAAAATGTGGAAAACTAAAAAATTTCAAAAAATAGAGAGAAAAATAGAAAAATGAATTTGATTTTTGCATTGAGTTTAATATACATTTTATGGAAAATTTTAATAAACGCTCAAAATAAGAAAAACTTGAAAATTTTAAAGTTATGCTATTTTCCAAACATGAAAAATTAAATATATCAAAAACTAGAGCTGCTAGAAAAAAACCAATTATATTTTTGAGCTTACTGAACTATAAAATTTGATAAAAATCTTTCTATAAAATTTAAAAAAGTTGAAAATTGTTAGCCAGTGTAATAGATATATACAATTATATTATTTTTAGAATATGTAGTTGAAAAAAAATATTCATATTATTGAAGGTTTTGAATGAACAAACACAACGTGTGTGTTATCACCAATTTCATAGAAAAGTGTTATAGCTTTGCTAAAGGGGCTAACACGATGATATTATTGTCAATAATACATATCGATAAAATTTGTTTAAAAAAAAGTACGTATACGCCATAGTGAACGAAAAAATAATTTTGTTTTCCGACATCGACATAATAAAGCATGACAACATGATAATATACAATGTTAAAAAAATCTGTATCTATTTTCGTGGAGCTATGCTGTTGAAAAAAAGATACAGATCAACTGAAAACCCTTAAATAGTTATATTTTTATATTGTGCATATATTTAGGAGTGCAAATTCATTCAAATGTCTTCCCCCGCCTTTCTCTTGTATAATTATATTGTAAGCAAATCACTCATATTAAACAAAATTCGTAACTGCCCTTTACATTTTTTAAACCTATTATTCTATAAAATTAGTTTCAATTTAACAATACACTCTCCCACTGTAAAAGCTTAACTGTTTTTCATCGTAGTTAATATGTTTTCCTCTATTTTTTTTTTTTTCAGATCGAAAATAAAAACAACAAGAATCACCGCAAAGCCGGTGCTACTGTTTTATTTAATTAGAAACAAATGAAAATGTCGAAAAAACACTTCTACATAGAAATGATGAAAAAAACAAAAACAATTACAATTACAATAATAACAACAACAACAATATCATCATCATCGACCGACGCGACGCCATCGGAGAAAAACATCAGAAAGAAGTTAAATAAAGGAAAAACAAATAATAAGTGTGTGTAATATTTTTTTATCGACGACAACGCTGCTGCCGAGGGCCGCCCCAACGACAAAAGCGACGACGAGATACTTTTGCGTGTGGTGCACGATTAAAATTAGAAAAAGAAGAAAAAAAAAATAAAACAAAAACAAAAAAAAAAGTATCTACAGGTTTGCTGATTTTTTTATTCGTAATTTTTTTTGGTTGATGATTCTACTTCGTTTGCCAATGTATCTCATAATAATCTTGCGGTCTAATAAGGCGAAACCAATGTGTTACTGAATACCGCTTTCAACGGTTTTTTATCAAAAATATTTAAAAAAAATGTCTCCCCCGTTACCAATTTGTGATAGAATTTGTTAATACGGAAAAGAAAACTACGAATTTAGGGGCGGAAAATATTGTTTTTAATTAAAAAAAAAAATAGAGAGAAAAAAAATTTAATCGTGATTAGTGCTGAATTTTACTCTCAAATTAGAAGTCCATGTAAATGAATCCTTTCCTTAATTTATTCAAAAAAGTGAAGTTCTAACTTATTAATTCCAAAAGTTATAAGAGAAAAAGGATACAAAAAATACCTACAGCATCCTTTTAACTCTTCGGAATGAGTATCCATGAAGTTTTAGTGTGCAAATTACGAAAATTTTAAAAATTCAAAATGGAAAATTTAGATCTCAGTGAGTTGGTGCGTTTGGTCGAGGATGTGGATGGCGGTGAAATTATGCGCTCCGAATTAGTTCGAGCTGCTGTTAACAAAAGTGCAGAAATGCAATGTCTGTTGCAGCAATCTGAAGAGAATAAGGATCCAAGTAGTGTGAGTATAAAATTTACCTTTAACTCTTTAAAATTCCTTAAAAAAATTTAAAAATTTTTATAATTTATTCATTTTATGGATGGAAAATGTTTTAAAATTTATTCAACCATTTGTGTAAATATAAGAAAAATAAAACTGCGAGTGTTGAAATGAGTTGTTATGGGTGTTTCTCATTTCTTTTGTTTATTTTTGTTTCTCTATTTATTTTGTGAATTTTTGATGCGAATGAAATTAAATAACATTTAAATAAGGTTGTGGTTTTATGGTAGGAAAAAAAAAACAAAAAAAAAAAAACAAGACTCATTTTAAAGTGAAGATAAAAATATTGGCATAAAAAGTCTTTTGACTTGAATTGAAAACTCTTTAATTACTTATTTATTTAACGTGTTGCTTTGGAATGGTATTTCAAATATTTATGTTAGGGAGATATTTGGGTAATTTATTAAAGTGAAGGTGTGTTTTTTTTTTAAGTCTTCTTGGTGATAAGCAACGAAATAATGTGAAACAGAAATGAATGACAGAACAAAATTGAAAAAAATAATATATTTTTTGAAATTTATTTTCAATAAAATAAAAGGCATTATCATTTCAGATATTAAATAAGCACAAGTTAGTCATGTTTAATGTTCTACCTAAAAGAAACTCTGCAAAATCTTGCAGCATGAAGAAGGCAACTACTTAAAACTTCTGTTTTGAAGTTATTTACTTCTTTTATTTTTTTTTTAATTTCATTTCTGACAATTTAGTATTGGTATTTTTAAAGTGTTTACATAAGTTAAAGATAAGGTATTTGTAACTTCTAACGCACGTATTTGAATAATGAGCTCACGTATCTTTTTTTAAAGGAAGCCCACTTCTGTCTGTTTTGATTGATTGATACATTGAAATTGATTTAATACTAACTTTTTAATAAACCTGAATTTTGAAATTTTAAGAATACTTAAGAAATCTTCTCTAGTTTTCAAGAGTTTTAAAGAAAGTTTGCAGTAGTTTCGCTGTCACCGAACCGAATACGAATTTTTTTTCTGCAGAAGTGTTTGAATTTTTCAAAATCACAATTTTGGATTAAGAAAATTCAAATTTTTAAAAATCAATTTCTTAAAAAGTTTAGAAGAATTTTCTTGAAATTTTGTTTTTGTGTTGTAATTTCTTTTATTAATTTCTTCAGAACGGCAAAGTTTATAAAAAAAAAAAGTTGTTGAGGAACGGCTCAGTTTAATTTTATTTTTTTTTTTTTCAAAATACTTTTTTTTTGTATTAATTCTTGCCAATTTCGGTTAATTATTTGAAGATCTGAATTTTGACAACTTTAAGTCTGAGATTACATCACGAAGAAATCAGTTAAAAAATAATCTGTGCGTATACACCATAGTTCACACAATACACTATTTTTTAAAATTTTTTTTTAAGATCAAGTAGATAGTAAAAATTTCACTTTGACAATTAAAATATCAATGTTGACAAGATTTTACGTTTTAGTTTATTATAATGAAACCTATTTCTTTCCTTTTCATTTTTATTATTTTTATTATTTTAAGAATTTTCTTTCTTTTTTCAAAACATTACTGAAAGGGAATATTCTTTACAAAATAATGATAATATTATTTTTTCTATTATAGGTGGTATAATTGTTTTGTTATTTTCTCCCAAACTATGTGAAGTAAAATCTTAGTGCCGATCAAATTTTCTCAGTAAATCATACATTTTACTTCGAAAAAAAACAAAAAGCGCCTTTAAATTAGTACACATTAAGAATTTTTTCTTTAATATTTTTCAACAATTTGGAATGAGAAATTGATATGAAAAAATGATAATAAAATATCACAAAAAAATTCCAAAATGTGACACTTAAATATCATCCTGATATTAAAAATATTATTTTAACATTTTAAAAAAACACATTTTATAGAGCATTTTTGGCTGATATTTAAAAAATGTTAATTTGATATTTAAAAAATGTTAAACTGGTATTGGTTTTTTTTCGGTGTATACATCTAAATTTCACTGGTTCATATTTTTGACAGAGTTAAAAGGGTTTCTTCTTTGGCCTTGGAGCCTGAACAAGATAGTTCTACATTTTGCAATATAATGTTTTTAATATATAATCAAAACTCATAGTTTTATTGCACAGTTCGAGCTCACTTTAGACATTTATGAACCAGATTTTTTGGAAAACAAGAATAATATTTTACTGTTACGAAGCATCGAAATAGAAAGAAAGGTAGGCCTAAAAACTCCTGGTACAAGAAAATGCAAAACCACCAGCATTCAGTTGGCCTTAGAAATGGAACAATACAAAACCGGGAGGCTTGCCGCCGATTTCTGAGGTCAACATGGCGAACCCCACAGGCGGATCACTAGTGTGAAGCAGTTACGTGGGATAGTTATGATCCCCTCGACATCGAGATCATAACAGCGCCGAGAAAAAGGAAGAAGAAGAACGAAGCATCACAAAATTCACTTCATTAGCAACTGGTCTCAAAGGTCTCTTTTACGCATAAAAAATACTTTTCACATTTCTATGCCGAATTGTAATACCTAAATAATCAATATAGGTAGGACTTTCGAAACTCAACTAATTACTTTCAATCTTTATTATGTATCTTAGTTAAAATACTGTTAGAAAATTAGTTTGATTAACATAATAATTAAACTAATTACAGTTTTACTTACCATTAAGTATAAGTATTGTATTCATTAAAAATAAAATGGACGACCAGGGTTGCACAAAGTTTTTTTTATGGTTAAAGATTTTAATAATGTCAAATATTTTTAAGCAAATAATAATAAATCCTAATCTTTTAATACATTTTAATAAAATCGTAAAAAAATATCAAATTTGGTTATAAAATTACAAAAAAACCATCTTTTAAATGTTGTTAACCTCATAAAGAAGTATGCCTTTTAATTTCTTGTAAAACAACGAATTTTTTTTTTCAAATCGTTAGAGTGGATTTTTCTTATTAAATTATTTTTATAAATACAGAATTTCTAACAATTCCAAAAACATCATCGTACGCCATTTTCAGGAAATTGTTTTTCAAAATTTCAAAAAAAAATCATTGACTCGTTTTCAAAAAGTTAATTTTTTAAATAAATATGTAAGCTTTTTTAAATCAAAAAATATATTTTATTAATTTGAGTAAATTTTATTATTATTTATTATAATTTATAATATTAGTAGGTACAGATGATAAGCAAATGCTTCTGTATAAATTTTCATTGAAATATGTTAAGTATTTACGAAAAAGTCAGAAATGGAGAAAACGGATCTGTCAGAGAACATTTTTTTATATTTCTGTACTTTTAAAAGTGTTGCAAATTGTTTTTAATTTTTATTTTAAAACAAGCACCTTTAATGCAACAGTTTTGTACACTTTTTAATGAATGGAGACAATTCATTGAATCAATGATTTTTTATTCAATTTTGACTTAGCACTGAGTAAATTAATAATAAAATAATTTCTTTATTTTAACTAGCTATGCCATGATCTAAAAACCAGTTATGTACATACATCTGAATGATAATTGTTTTAATTGTTAAAATAAAAAAGCAAGTACGTTCAACCCAATTGAGCATTTACTTTTTAATAAACATGCTAAAAAAACGTAGGATTGTAAAAAATGATAACAAATCCACTTTTTTAAAGGGAAGTAATAATTTATAATCACCTGATGCTTTTTTCGTGTTTTGTAAAGCTAGTTCTCATAGAGTAACTACTATTACATACAAAATTGTAAAATATCACTGAGTTATAATAATATAGTTTTTTAGTTCGAGAATATGGCTAAACTTAGTTGCATATGCAACTAAATGACATTAAATCAATAAAATAATTATTACTTAAGATTATGAAGTACAATAAATACAAAAAATTAATTGATATTTTGCATAAGTACCTACCTACCTATTTAAAAAAAAAAATTGAAGCTTATTGCTTATTCTTACAGGAAATTAAGTTCCATTAGAAAATATATAATTTTCGATTCCTGAAGGTAACTTTGGAAACGAAAAACATTACGATACGAAGAACCGCTATTAAAATTCATTCTCCCATATTCTGTTCGTTATTGCAAATTCAATGGACTCCAGATTTTGAAAAGGGCAAAAGTCTGAAAACATATCAATAAACTCGAAATTTGAATCATCTCAAGTTTCGAAAAAAAATGGTGTTAATAGAGTAATCACCCTCAAGTTATCTCCTTATCTTATCACTTGTGACTTCTTTTATAATTCTGTCATTTCTTATCTTAAAATGTTATAAATTAAAGGCTCAAATGATAATTATATTGTTGTTTTTGTGTTTTTTGAATACGAAAAGGCAAAAAACAAAATAAATAAATAAATTTGGATACAAAAAAACATTAACACGCCCTATCTTCTTTCATACGCCATGCCTCTTCGCATTTATCATAATTTTTTTTTTTAACATCATTTGATTTGAATATTGTCCTTGAATTTCTATTTTTATATTATATTTGCTAAATTTTACAATTTTAACACGAATTTTTAAGCATTTTGGAAGATTAAATAAAATTTAAACAAAATGAGTGAAGCTTCTGAATTTTTTATATTCGTTTTGGTTGAAAAAAAAAAAACAAAAACTTGATTTTAATTTTAATTCATAAATTCAAATCACATAAATGTCAAATTTGTTAAACTTTTTAGGCACATGCATAAAATATCAATAAAAATTAAAAGAAAATAAATAATTAATTTTAAGCACTTTGTTTGTAATTAAAAAACTATAAAATAAATTTTTTTTTTGTTGCTAAATTATTTACGGTATTCATAGTAAACAGAAATTTTGACTATTTATTAGAAATTTGTATACAAGTTTAAAAAGAAGTTGAATAGTTAATGATGAATTAATTCTAATCTTAGATTAAATATTTAATCTCCTTTAACACAAGTTTTATTCAAAAATAAAAATAAAAATAAAAATGATTTAATGAATAGAAAAATTTGAAATTGAATGAAATTTGTTATATTCTTAACTACACCTAGTTTAGACTTTAGAGCACTTTTGTTGTACACAAGTGGAAACACTTAAACACGTGAAAGCCTGCTCCATTGCCAAATGGAGCACTCTGATAGCCAATTGCTTTATTCAAAACCCGCATTGATCAATTAAATTCAAAACAACATGTACGTACGTATGTTATCATGACTTAGAATTTATGTATTTGGAATTGTTGCATTTTCTAAATCAACAATAAAGCAATATAAAATTGCTTACTGCAAAGAAATTATTTAATATTTTCCTTTATTAATACAGTTTTTTCTCATAGAGTAACCCATTTAAGATGCTTCGCTCTTTTTTTTATAATTTATTCTAATTACAATATTGGCAGAGAATTTGCAATTTTCCGCTTCCGGTTGTAATCAAATTAATATTTTTTTTTGCAAAAATTGTTTCAAATCAGGGTGTTCTGCTATGGTTTCATATTTTCCATTACTACCATGTTAATATGAATGAACGGCACCGAAAAGAGTACACGATGATGGAAAATTGCTTGAATATAAATTTATTTCGTCGTCTATAAGACATTGACGGATTGACAAACGCAAAAAGTTGAGGGCTTAATTTGGAACTCAAATTCATTCAAAAAGTTTTTTAGATGGTTGGAAATTGTGTTGAATAAAAAAGTGGTATTCAACTCATAATACATTTCGGTGCCTTTAATTAAGCCGAATAAAACAACGCCCAATTTTAAAATTGAACCTTACGAAAACCGGTGTTCGACATTCGGTGTATTACACTTTTTCAATGCGAAAACGATTCTAAATCCCTAAAAAACATACTTTAAGCCTTTAGAAGATATTCATATGGTTCTGGTTAAAATTCTTTTAAAAAAATTCTCCTTCAAAATTTGTGTTTTTAAAAAATTGCTTTCAAAATTTTGTTTTTTTTTTTTATAATTCTGTTCTTCAAAACTCCAAACAAAATCAAAAGAAGTTTGGAAAAAAAAACGTTTTTAATTTTTTTTCGGAATTTTCTAAAATTATTTTCTGAATTTATGTAAGTACAACAGAATACCAAAATTTTGTTTGTATCTTTCTTGTTCCTGGTTAAAACTTGCTGCTTATTTGATTACTTACTTACTGTATTAATTTTTTTTAATATTAATTTTTATTTGGTAAATTAATAAATTTAAAAATATTAAGATTATTGATTGATTTATTTGTTTAGTCTAGGTCTTTAAACAAGTCAGAAAATTCCAAATATTTTTTAAATTTTTTTTTTTTTTTTCATTTTTGTATGCAACTTGCCGTTTTGGATTAAGTTTTTCCCTCTATAACTCAGAAGTATTATCCTATTATGCTGAATTATGATAGATATGTGAAAAATTAAACTGACGAACGTCTATGTTTTTTGTTCTTAAGCACAATTTTTTCATCTTTTCATCTTTCATCTTTCTTAATACCTATCTAATATAAAGGCAAAATAATCAATTTTTTATGAAAATAAACAGGGAAGATGTCAGCAATTCAGCGGTTTACTAGGTACTTTGGCACTTTTTGAACCTTTTTAAAAAATGTTTGAATTTTTTTCATTGAATATGAACTTTTGTACCTAACTCAAAGGTTCAACATCTTTTTTACATCAATTTAGCTAATTTTTAAGCTTATAAACAGTTTCGAAAATGAATGATTCTATAAACGCTTATTCTGCCGCCATTTTGGAACCACCATTTTGAGTTGGACGTTTTTTCATATTTCTTATACTAATATGCTTCAGTGTACTAAATTTCATGATCTTTCGCCATGAAATGGCAATGGAAATGATTACGCCTAAAAGCACTAAAGGCACCACTGTGTGGGAAAGAGAATGATAAATAGTCAAAGAGTTCTTGACCGAAAGACTGTCACTGATTCTGTCAACATTATTTTTACTTCTTATTTGGTAAAAATAATAATTTACGAAATAGTTTTAGCCCAGTCATTTTAGTCATTTTTAAGCCCAATCTGCGGAAAAATTCCTACTAGGGTAACTTCGGGCATTATGGCGCACCAGGCATTATGGCGCACCTCTCAACTACCATACTTCCAATACTCGCATTTAAATAAAACCAATGCACAAACTTTGGCCTTCGTCGAACACTAGCCTTGTGACGATCGCAGGTCAGTGCTATTATTTTTGTGCCAAACAAAAAAGAAAACAAAAAAAATATACCAGTTCTGGGTTCCAATATAATATCGCTTTGTTTTTGTTTGTGTGTATCTCGGTAAGTATACAGTGCACGTGTTTGTTGTAAAGAGTGAAACGCAGAGTACAGTTTTGGTTTGGTTATATCACTTGTTATATTTTAACTGAAGTAAGAATTGTGTTTAGTTTTTGGAGTTTTGTGAATATGTGTATATTTTGCAATATGGCGCAGATGTAATAAGGGCATTATGGCGCTATATTATACCCGACTGCGCCATAATGCCCTTATGTAAAACTAATTTCAAAAGTAACTCTGCATTTTTTTAAATTTGAAAATAACCTCAATTAAACGTTAATTTTATGAAACCTATTTACAATTATATTTCAGAAATGCTGAATATACGGAAAAAAAGTAAAGGGTTCTGAAGTAAATGGGGTTCGCCATATTGCCCGTACATAGGGCAATATGGTTTTTTTTGGACTATTTTTTAATTAATTTATTTTTTGTTAAAAAGCTTGAATTTTTATTCTTAAATAATTTTTTTATGTTACGTTTTTATGAAATTTAATTAAAAAAAATGATTGAAGTAAAAATTGTAGTCCGTAGTAAAGTTATTTGAGTTTGTGCTTAGGTATGCCATAATGCCCTAATTTACCCTATGCTGAATTTTGGTATACGGCTTAATGACGTCTTTTTTATGAAGATGTGAAAAATCGACATAGATATCGTGTCCGCGTTAAGAGTTATAGGGGTCAAAAGGTCACGAAAAGTTTTTCGCAAATACCTCACGACCTATTGATCGGAGGTCATCAAGGGTTATATAAAAAAAGAACACACATTTTAAACATGGTTCAATTTTAGTTTTGAGCTTGTTATCAATTTTCCAAACATGAATTCCATAGAAAATGTCGTTTGGAGCTTCTCAAGAGTAAAGCTGCTGAAAAAGCTTAATGGTAATTTAAGGTTTATACCAAGCTCAAAACTAAAATTGAACCATGTTTAAAAAGTGTGTTCTTTATAATGAAGGCACTTATTGTACAAAAAAGGGAAACATACAACATTTCCAAAAAACGTTGTTCCCCCTTTTTCATAATATTTTTTATCCCAATGTGTACATTTTTATTTTTTTTAGTCAATTCGTATTTACATAATAAGATAAGTTAATAAAACTAAAAAAATTTCAGCTACTTCGATAAAAACCTCAAAAATCGAGCAAAATAAACCAAAAATATGTACTTTTTCGTATGTGAGTGCAATCTAGTCACCTTCTCTGCGCTTCACTCATGAAACCGTTCATTTCACAGAAAATGTGTTAAGCATATATTGTAGATAATTTTACGACCATCAATTTTTATATAACCGCTTATGACCTCCGATCAATAGATCGCGAGATATTTGCGAAAAACTTTTCGTGACCTTTTGACCCCTATAACTCTTAACGCAGACACGATATCAATGTCGATTTTTCACATCTTCCTAACAAAGCCGTCATTAAGCTGTATACCAAAATTCAGCCAAGTAGGAATTTTTCCGCAGATAAAACCTAAAATTACTGGACTATTTATAAAAAAGAAAAAATATCGTAAAAATATGATTTTTGACGTTTTTCGACAAAATTTGAAACGCATACACTGAGGGAAAAAATAAATTGAAGTTGAAACGTCGTTGTTTCAAAGATGAACTACTTTGGTTTATGTGACTTTAAGATACGAAACCATCAAAAATTAACCTTTCTTCCACGTTGATTTTAAAATGTTCATCTTCAATGCAAAATCATTCCAAATAATAGTTAAATCAATGTGTTTTTCAGTGATTTTACGTCGTTTTATGGTGGCTTTTTCCTCAGTGTACGCGACCGGAAGTCCCTAACCAATTTGAACCAAATTTTTTTTTTCTACTTAATATTTAGCTCATAGAAAGTTTTCTGAAGCTATTATATTCAAAAAATAAGATGTTAGGGTGGTCGAATTGTTTTTTGTAAAAATATCCTTTTTTTTAATTTTTTTCAAACTTCAGAGCCGATGCGCGACCGCAAGATGTCTCTTAAGTTAGCAGAGCAAGGTCAGCAGAACATATGTTTTGTTATTGGATCTTTTAGTGCTTATTAAGTGCTAATTAAGTGCCCCAAAATTAAATTAAGTGCTCCACTACTTTTGGAGAAAATTAATGTTCTGCTAACTTGATTTAAAGTTAGGAGAGCAATTACCAGAAAATGCCCTAAACTGCTCGTAGAAAAATCGGGTTTGGTATAATATTTAGGTGCTAATTAAGTGCTCTACGAATCCCAAAAAAAAAAAATTTTTTTCCAAAAATAATTTTTTTTCTGTGATTTTCGAAAAAAATTTTTTTTTTTTTCAAACTCTCTTAAATAATTAAGTGCTTAACTAATATAAGTTAAGTACCCCATTTTCCGAAGAATTTTCCGAGATTTTCCATTAAAAAAAAATATTTTCATTTTCCATACAAATTCATGTTCTGCTAACTTGAATTTTGATTTTTTCAAAAAATTCCACTTTTTTCGACAAAATTCGAATTGAATAATTAAGTGCTCGACTAATTTGAATTAAGTGCTCCATTTTCCGAAGAATTTTTCGAGATTAAAAAAAAAAAAAAAATTGTCATTTTCCATACAAATTCGTGTTCTGCTAACTTAAATTTTGATTTTCTCAAAAAATAAATTTTTTTTTGACAAAATTCAAATGGAGTAATTAAGTGCTCGACTAATTTGAATTAAGTACCCCATTTTCCGAAGAATTTTCCGAGATTTTTCATTAAAAAAAAAATATTTGCATTTTCCATACAAATTCGTGTTCTGCTAACTTGAATTTTGATTTTCTCAAAAAATTCCACTTTTTTCGACAAAATTCGAATTGAATAATTAAGTGCTCGACTAATTTGAATTAAGTACCCCATTTTCCGATGAATTTTCCGAGATTTTCCATTAAAAAAAAAAACATTTTAATTATTCATACAAATTCGTGTTCTGCTAACTTGAATTTTGAATTTCTCAAAAAATAAATTTTTTTTTGACAAAATCAAAATTCAAGTTAGCAGAACACGAATTTGTATGGAAAATGAAAATATTTTTTTTTTAATGGAAAATCTCGGAAAATTCTTCGGAAAATGGGGTACTTAATTCAAATTAGTCGAGCACTTAATAACTCCATTTGAATTTTGTAAAAAAAAAATTTATTTTTTGAGAAAATCAAAATTCAAGTTAGCAGAACACGAATTTGTATGAAAAATTAAAATATTTTTTTTAATGAAAAATCTCGGAAAATTCTTCGGAAAATGGGGTACTTAATTTAAATTAGTCGAGCACTTAATTACTCCATTTGAATTTTGTCAAAAAAAAATTTATTTTTTGAGAAAATCAAAATTCAAGTTAGCAGAACACGAATTTGTATGGAAAATGCAAATATTTTTTTTTAATGAAAAATCTCGGAAAATTCTTCGGAAAATGGGGTACTTAATTCAAATTAGTCGAGCACTTAATAACTCCATTTGAATTTTGTAAAAAAAAAATTTATTTTTTGAGAAAATCAAAATTCAAGTTAGCAGAACACGAATTTGTATGAAAAATTAAAATATTTTTTTTAATGAAAAATCTCGGAAAATTCTTCGGAAAATGGGGTACTTAATTTAAATTAGTCGAGCACTTAATTACTCCATTTGAATTTTTTCAAAAAAAAATTTATTTTTTGAGAAAATCAAAATTCAAGTTAGCAGAACACGAATTTGTATGGAAAATGCAAATATTTTTTTTTAATGAAAAATCTCGGAAAATTCTTCGGAAAATGGGGTACTTAATTCAAATTAGTCGAGCACTTAATAACTCCATTTGAATTTTGTAAAAAAAAAATTTATTTTTTGAGAAAATCAAAATTCAAGTTAGCAGAACACGAATTTGTATGAAAAATTAAAATATTTTTTTTAATGAAAAATCTCGGAAAATTCTTCGGAAAATGGGGTACTTAATTCAAATTAGTCGAGCACTTAATTACTCCATTTGAATTTTGTCAAAAAAAAATTTATTTTTTTAGAAGATCAAAATTCAAGTTAGCAGAACACGAATTTGTATGAAAAATTAAAATATTTTTTTTTAATGAAAAATCTCGGAAAATTCTTCGGAAAATGGAGCACTTAATTCAAATTCGTCGAGCACTTAATTATTCAATTCGAATTTTGTCGAAAAAAGTGGAATTTTTTGAAAAAATCAAAATTCAAGTTAGCAGAACATGAATTTGTATGGAAAATGAAAATATTTTTTTTTAATGAAAAATCTCGGAAAATTCTTCGGAAAATGGGGTACTTAACTTATATTAGTTAAGCACTTAATTATTTGAGAGAGTTTGAAAAAAAAAAATTTTTTTTCGAAAATCACAGAAAAAAAAATTATTTTTGGAAAAAAAATTTTTTTTGGAAATTTTTTTTGGGATTCGTAGAGCACTTAATTAGCACCTAAATATTATACCAAACCCGATTTTTCTACGAGCAGTTTAGGGCATTTTCGGGTAATTGCTCTGCTAACTTTAAATCAAGTTAGCAGAACATTAATTTTCTCCAAAACACAGTGAGCCTGAACAAGTTTAAGGTTGACCTAAAATGACGACAAAAACTAAAGATGAGGATTTGTTCCTGAAGGCCTCAGCAATAACAATCCGTTTTTACCAAAATCGGATTAGCTTCCTTTTTCGAGATACCCCCCTTAAACGTGTTTTTTTCGAGAAAAATTCATATCAACGCAAGGCTCGAGTACGATAACTTAGGCGCCGAGAATTGAAAACGGTTTTTAGTAGAGGTATTCAATACAATCATTTTTGGTTTGGGAGGGAGGGTCTATGCCCCCCCCCTTTAGACGGGAGGGGCAGTTTTCTAAAAAATCAAACAAAAAATTATTAAAAAACAATGGCAACACTTACAGTTATGAATGATACCTTTTTCAAAAGCTAGAATTGTACACTTAATTATAGTTTCTAAACCAAGTTATTTTAAACAGTTATTTTCGAAATAATCGATTCCAAAGTCAACAATTGTGAAAAAGAAGTTTAAAAAAATACATTTATCTTATTTTTATTTTCTTGACTATTTTGCTTTGCCATTATCAAAAATCAAAAATTAAAAAGTACTGTGCTTAATCTACTTCGATTCCATGAATTTATTTTATTTCCATTTAAAATTGGATCTTAAAAATAAAATTTCTTAGTACCAGTGTGGTACCAGAACGCTCATTAGTGAGCCTGATAAAAAATGTAGTTTTCCTATTTTTCAATTATCTCAAAAACTAAAAGGCATAGTAACATATGGTTTTCAGTATTTGATAAGGAATTTATTGAGGTAGTTAACTTTATCAATTTATCCTGTAATGAAACCCAAAGTCTTGACAAAAATAGTATTCAATGTATTTTTTTAAACTTCTTTTTCACAATTGTTGACTTTGGAATCGATTATTTCGAAAATAACTGTTTAAAATAACTTGGTTTAGAAACTATAATTAAGTGTACAATTCTAGCTTTTGAAAAAGGTATCATTCATAACTGTAAGTGTTGCCATTGTTTTTTTAATAATTTTTTGTTTGATTTTTTAGAAAACTGCCCCTCCCGCCTAAAGGGGGGGACATAGACCCTCCCTCCCAAAACCAAAAATGATTGTATTGAATACCTCTACTAAAAACCGTTTTCAATTCTCGGCGCCTAAGTTATCGTACTCGAGCCTTGCGTTGATATGAATTTTTCTCGAAAAAAACACGTTTACGGGGGGTATCTCCAAAAAGGAAGCTAATCCGATTTTGGTAAGAACGGATTATAATTGCTGAGGCCTTCAGGAACAAAGCCTCATCTTTAGTTTTTGTCGTCATTTTAGGTCAACCTTAAACTTGTTCAGGCTCACTGTGAAAAGTAGTGGAGCACTTAATTTAATTTTGGGGCACTTAATTAGCACTTAATAAGCACTAAAAGATCCAATAACAAAACATATGTTCTGCTGACCTTGCTCTGCTAACTTGAGAGACATGACCGCAAGATATGAGCCGATTTTGATTATTTTTTAAACACTTCTAAGTCTTCACAATTTGCAACTTTTTCAACCTATTACGATTTGAAATTCGAAAAAAAAAACAAAAATTTCGGCCCAATTTACTATGTAAGCCATAGTAACTCCGTCCCTGTCCAACATCCATATTACATACACATGCGGGTATTTTGTTTGGCGCAGAATTTAGTTTTCTTTGGAAATATTATGATTTATATTTTCAACTCTACACAATCTACTTACGTATATTTACATTCTATAATATAATACAGTTATGTTCCTTCCTGTTGTATGTGGTATCGTATATAAAATGCCTGTGGGACTTTCATTATTATACTAGGTAGTTTACTGTAAATTTTCATTTATTATGCATTTTCAATCAAAGTGTAATATTGATTGCGACCACACACACACAAACACTGACAGACAGGGGGTGGAAAATCCCAAATTGACAGAAAAGCAAACATGCTTTTCATCCAACAAAATGAAACCTTAGCTAATTTTAGCGCCAGTTAAGTAGGGAACGATACGTCGATGTCCTGAATACATGCACCTCGCAGTTTTTTGGTAAACCTTGGTATTTAAGCTATCGATAAGGGTTTAGTATGTTGTATAATATAATGATGATGATGAGAATACTATCCAGAGGAATGTTTTTAGCTTCCAATAGAATATAGAAGGTTGGCCACTAAAAACTAATTTGATCATTTTTATATCTCTTTAGAATGGAATTTGTTGAAAGCAAAATAGGTATTTTGTTTTATTTTTTTATGATGTAGGTATGCTAAAATGGAAATATATCTGTCACATTTAAAAATATGATTATTTAATGTCTGTTTTTGCAATTTGCAAATTCTAATTGCATTAAAATGACAATCAACTGTTTGGTTTCTGATTAATGTCATAGTTGGGGGAGGAATAAAATAATAAATTTATCTAATTTTGAAAACAACGAAATCCTCTTTGAAATTGAATGCATGTCAAGTTTATATAATGACACTTTTTCCCTAGGTTATACCACATTTTATGTTCTTTTAATACAAAAAACCGTGTATTATAATGATTTGAAATATTGCATACTTGTTGATGTTATTAATATGTGAGTATTTTGTATCTATTATTTAAAATGTACCAAACCAAACGCACTTAAGCATGTGGCATAACATAAATACAGCCTTAGGAGTAGCTGACATTTGTGTGTGTACCTTGTACCAGTTCAGCTAATTAGCTTATGAAAATTTGTTAGCGTGGAAACACAGATAAACGCCTGAAGACTGACAAAATGGTTTAAATTTGCATTAGTATTGTATTAGGATGGAATGGAAAATGTCACAACTTGTTTTATGCATCAAAGGGATATGATTACTGAATAAATCCATTAGTTACAGAGCGGATAAGTCTGTTGGGCGATATAAGAGTGACTTTATATTTGGCAAATCAACAATTTATGTTTGTTGTTAACCTTTAAGCCATTATCGCTATCTAATAGACTTAACGACTGCAAAGTTAGAGTAAATGAATTTGATGATATAAATTAAAATTTTAACATTTTCGGAAACAAAATAACCAAGAACTTTTCTAATTTATAGAATCTTTTGAAAAAAAAAAAAAAAACATAAATACCTATTCAATTTCCTTGAACTACTTTTGACTTAAAACGAGTTGGGGAGTCAAAAAAGTCAATCTCTTAAAAAGTATTCAATAGAATATAATTCTTGTGAACATTTTACTGTAAGCTAAATCAAATAAGGCTTCCTGTATTAAAACCCAATTTTTTTTGGCAAAAATTAAAATGTTATTTGATTATTTGGGAATAAGAATAGTCTTTGGCAAGCTAAACGATCTTGTATATTGTAGCTTGCAGACAAATTGCAGACAATTGAAGAAATTCATGATTGAAAAGAAAGCACTGAGCTTTCAAATATAAAAAGAATCAACAAAATCGGTTCACCCAGTCGAGACTTCTGAGGTAACGAACATAAAAAAAAAATACAGATGAATTGAGAACCTCCTTATTTTTTGGAACTCGGTTTAAAAGAATATTCTTTTTGAAAATTGATACAAAATTTCAAATTATTCATTACTTAATGCAAAACTAATCTATTTCCCATAAGCCTGTCGATAAAAGAAGGAAAGCGTGAAACTTTATCAGAATTTATTTCGTGATTATCACAAAATAATTTATTGAGTTATCTATATTTCGCATAACTTTATCTTTTTTCGAATTTTGTCTTACTTAAAAAAAAACACATTTATTGCTCTCAAAAACTAAATAGCAGAAACAAAATAAACAAGATTATAAGGACAAAAAATAAAATGCACAGCTCTGGGTCGCACCAACTTGCTTGCTCTAATTGTAAAAATTACTGCAAAACTTAAAGCTTATTTTAAAATTCATAAGAGAATATTTTTTTTTAATTTTACAAGAAATTTATAAAGAACTTAATAGTGAGGCGGCTTAGCATTAAAAAAGAGTTCAATCGTGCACTTTGTGATAAAAGCATGAAATTAACATCGTTGGTAGTACTCAATTTAAGAGTTATTTTGAGATATTGGGCCACCTTGTATTCCATTCGGAAGGGTAGATACAAGACTTTTTCTGTGTTGCAATTGATTTGTTGCATATCGTAGTATAGGCAATGAAATATTGTATTAATATGATACATGATTTATAGGTATTTTCTAACGCCCGATCGAATAAAATCAATACCAAAATGTCTCGACCATCATGTAAAAAGTTATTGGACTCTTTATGAATTGTCTTTTACTCAAAGAGCAAGAGTCAAAATATTATCAAGTACTCCCTGAAAAAAAGTGGTAGGTTGATAAAATTTCGTGTGGACGTTTCATATACCATAGAAAAAAATAATAAAATATGTTCATCAAAAAATTTCAGGTCAAAGGGTGTTTTTTTTTAGCGAGAAAGAACACTTTTGAAATGGTACCATTGCAGCACATGGAAAATTTTTGCATTTTTTTGAACACCATATATATTTTATACATCGTATGAGAATCAAAAATAATCAAAAAATGAATTATATTTACCATGAAATGTTGAATTTTCATGCAAAACTTAAATAGCTAGCTTTTATTTTTTATTAAATTTTCATACAAATTAATATTTTGAAGGAGTGAGGTGCAAAAGTAAAAGTATGAAAAATAATTGTGCAGTTTGTGATAAAAGGATCAAATTAATAGGATTGTTAGTAGGTACAATATGTAACCCTCATTTTAAGATATTGGGTCTTTTAATATTTATTTTTCATACTTTTACTTTTGCACCTTACTCCTTCAAAACATTAATTTGTATGAAAATTCAATAAAAAATAAAAGCAAGCTATTTAAGTTTTGCATGAAAATTCAACATTTCATGGTAAATATAATTCATTTTTTGATTATTTTTGATTCTCATACGATGTATAAAATATATATGCGGTTCAAAAAAATTCATAAATTTTCCATGTGTTGCAATGGTACCATTTCAAAAGTGTTCTTTCTCGCTAAAAAAAAAACACCTTTTGACCTGAAATTTTTTGATGGACATATTTTATTATATTTTTCTATGGTATTAGAAAAGTCCACACTAAATTTTATCAACCTACCATTTTTTTCAAGGAGTACTTGGTAATATTCTGAATCTTGCTGTTTGAGTAAAAGACAATTTATAAAAAGTGCAATAACTTTTTACATGACGGTCCAGGCATATTGATATTGGTTTTATTCGATCGGGCGTTAAAAATTACCTCGAAATCATGTATTATATTAATAAAAAGGTTTCATCAGCTATACTATGATATGCAACAATACGGGTGCAACACAGAAAATCTCTTGTATCTACGCTCCTGGATGGAATACAAAGTGGCCCAATATCTCAAAATAACTCTAATATTGAGTATTACCCATGATATAAATTTCATGCTTTTATCACAAACTGCACGATTTAGATGCTAAGCCGCCTCACTATAAGAAAATATAAAATTTACTTCTAAAAATTTGCAAAAACATCTCTTAAAGTGGTTTTAACCTCCAAGCGTACACCATAAATTTTTGTGCATAACAAAGAATTAATTTTTTTTTTGAAAATCGTCGTTAAAAGAAATCCGATTTAAAAACATGATTTTTCTGAATATAATTCATTCAAAAATATTTTTTTATATAATAATTGGATTTTTCTTGTCAAAGAACATGTTTTTTTTTTTTGTTAATCAAAATCGTAAGACCCGACTGAAATACTGTTTTCTTAATGAGGTTCAACATATGGAGGTTTTTCTGCTAAAACGGACCAAGCCAAAAAAAGAAAAATATCCAAATCTAGTGCCAAAATCTGCGCAAGGTTTGACTCTACTAAAGTCTTTAATTAGTTTGATCCAAAAGTGTTTCGATTCAAATTGTCATTTTTTGGAAAAAAAGAGTGTGTGTACACATGTACACGCGACTGAAGTTATACTTCTCATTCAGTATATGTAAATGAATTTCATTTGATATTTTTAATTTCTATTATTAAATTAATTAATCCACACATCGTTTTTTTACATTTCTATCAAGTGAACAATAAATTAATTCTTTCATCCTCCTTGCGTCTATGTAGTTTTCAATTTATTCTGTGAAAGGAGAATGGTAATTTTGGCCCTGAGACCAATAACGATGAGTCATATGTCATTGGGAAGGTATTTTTGCGTAGATCAATTGTTTATATGGCGCCAAGACTCAATTCGCTGTGGGGAAAAAGTTATAGCCATAAATGTAGAAAATAGTAAAAATAGGTAATAGACGGAGAGACGACCGCCGAATTACTGAGATCATACGGATAAGGCATAAAATTGGTGTCAAATGAAAGATAAGTTGATAGAGAAAATGAAAAAAATAGGGTTACCGCTTTTAAAATGGTAACTTCTATGTGGCAACCCTATTTTAAAAGAAATAATGGTATATTAAATATCTTTGTAGTATGATCAAATAAGAACATTTTTTAAATGCCAAACAAAAACTTAGATAGTGAAAAAATTAACAAAATAATATAAGAAATGTTGGCCGCCTAAAAATATGGCAACGCTATTAACGTTAACAAAAAAAAAAAAACAAATCAAAAAATATTTTTTGAACAACAGATTACAATTTTGTATCCACTAAAAGGCTCAACTCTATATCAATCTTTAGCTGACAAAAAGACGATCAAGTACTTGGGAACCTTACGGAAATCCTAAGAAATATTTTACAGCCAAAATGTGTGGTATCATATGTTATCTTCTTACCTTCAACTCTTTCAAATTCCATAGTTTTTGTAATAGTTTTTCTGTGTTTCTTAACATTTGCGTAAGGTTGCCAAGTAGGTACTTGCTCGTCTTTTTGTCAGCTAAAGATTGGTACAGAGTTGAGCCTTTCAGTGGATACAAAATTGTAATCTGTTGTTTAAAAAATATTTTTTGATTTGTTTTTTTTTTTTTTTGTTTTTTTTTTTTTAACGTTAATAGGGTTGCCAAGGCCAACATTTCTCATATTATTTTGTTAATTTTTTCACCATCTAAGTTTTCGTTTGGCATTTAAAAAATGTTCTTATTTGATCATACTACAAAAATATGTAATATACCATTATTTCTTTTAAAATAGGGTTGCCACATAAAAGTTACCATTTTAAAAGCGGTAACCCTATTTTTTTCATTTTCTCTATCAACTTATCTTTCATTTGACACCAATTTTATCCCTTATCCGTATGATCTCAGTAATTCGGCGGTCGTCTCTCCGTCTATTACCTATTTTTACCATGTTCTACATTTATGGCTATAACTTTTTCCCCACAGCGAATTGAGTCTTGGCGCCACATAAACAATTGATCTACGCAAAAATACCTTTCCAATGACATATGACTCATCGTTATTGGTCTCAGGGCCAGCTCCCATACAAAAATTACCATTGTCCTTTACACATGTTGTGCGGTTCAGAACGTACGGTACATATACGCTTAACGAAACTAAATGAATTGAGCATGAGCTAGCTGACTTTTGAGCTATGTACCATAGCTCAGCTCATTTGAGCTGAGCTGAAAGTCAGCTGAGCTGATGGTTGAGCTGAGCTGTTGGGTGAGCTAAAGTAAAGTGAGCTGAGCTGAGCTGTGATGGGTGAGAGGATACATAGATTTTTATTTGGAAAGTATAATGAAATATGAAGATATTTTAAACTTTTATAAAACACCATAGCTCAAATTGTTTGGTTCTAGTTATTAATGGAATTATTTTAACACATGGATATTTTTATAAATAAAACAGATAATTTTTCGTGATCTTTCTCTTGGTTTTTTTAACCCTAGAAAGATAATCATAATATACGTCTCAGAGACGTATGATTCTAAAAAAGATTTTTGGTCTTATGTTAACACTTTTTGTCATATTTATTTAACTCATTACTTAGATTATTTTAAAGAAGTGATATAATAAATCAAATCAATTTAACAAAAACCCAGACATTTGAATTGAATTAGAAAAAAAAAGTTCTTTACACGCCATACGTCTTACAGACGTAGATTATCTTTCTAGGGTTAATAGTAAATATATTTCTATTTTTTTAGTAAAATATTTCTTTTTTAATCATAAAAAAATCAGGTACAATCCGGTTTTACGACTTTTTTCAAAATTCCGAGAAAATCGCGTTTGAAAGTTGGGGTAAATTTTTTTTTCGAAAAATCCCCGAATCTTTCAACGCTCCTGGAAGCTAAACCGCTTGAGAGCAATTTTTGGGAGTGGTGCCAAATGATAGCTTGTGTCATGGGCCTACGCTTTGCACATTGTCAGATTTTTAAAAAATCGCTTTGCATGTTAAACCGCCACATCATGCCTTTTTTTTCAGAATCGGACTTAACTTTTTTTTTACCTTTAAGTTCTCCTGGTTTGAGAACGCGTGTACCTACAGGGATGGAAGTTGTACCCAAATGTAGGTTAGAGTCCCCGCTACCTTTTGGCAACAAAACATTTTTTTTCATTTTTTTCAAAATTCCGAGATATAGGCGTTGCAAGGCTTTGATCTAGAGACAGGGGAGTGGTGCCATATGAAAGCTTATATTCTCAGCTACCCGAAAGTGGTATAATCCGGTTTTTCGATTTTTTTCAAAATTCCGAGAAAATCGTGTTTGAAAGTTGGGGTAAATTTTTTTTTTCGAAAAATCCCCGAATCTTTGAACGCTCCTGGAAGCTAAGCCGCTTGAGAGCAATTTTTGGGAGTGATGCCAAATGATAGCTTGTGTCATGGGCCTACGCTTTGCACATTGTCAGATTTTTAAAAAATCGCTTTGCATGTTAAACCGCCACATCATGCCTATTTTTTCAGAATCGGGCTTAACTTTTTTTTTACCTTTAAGTTCTCCTGGTTTGAGAACGCGTGTACCTACAGGGATGGAAGTTGTACCCAAATGTAGGTTAGAGTCCCCGCTACCTTTTGGCATCAACAAAAATTTTTTCATTTTTTTCAAAATTCCGAGATATAGGCGTTGGAAGTTGGGGCGCTCACTTTCAGCTCAGCTCACTTTCAGCTCAGCTCAAAGAGCTAAGCTATGGTACCTAGCTCAAATTTGAGCTGAGCTGTGAGCTGAGCTGAAATGTTAGCTTTTTGCAACCCTGGCAACTTGCCACATGTAACTTGCCACATGCAACTTGCAACACGCAATTTGCCACATGCAACTTGCCACATGCAACTTGCCACATACAACTTGCCACATGCAACTTGCCACATGAAACATGTAACTTGCTACGTGTTGTGTGTTTTATGTTTGCCGTACTGTGGCGTACTGCATTTTTAAATACTAAAGTACTGCGTACTCTAAAGGTGAAACGACAGCCCTGCTACCCAGGGTGATCGCGTCATAATCCCTTTGACATTCTTGTCAAAAAGTAAATTTTCATACCCACCCTCCCATAAGAAGTATAACTTCAAAAAAAATTCACCATAAGATTCAATGAAAACGTGTTTACTTTAACTCGTTATATCTCCGAATTCTCTTTTTGTGACTTGGTTCACCTCAGTTTTTACCCCTCCCTCCTTCTTTGATTTGCCTAGATTAGCATTAAATGTGTTTTTTCTTATTTCTTTGTCGTATATCTTTTTCAGCGAAATGAAGTCAAACTTGATGAATGAATATTTGCTTAAAATTTGGTACAACTGATTTTTCCATTACTTCTAATGTCCTTTTTTCTAATATTTTTTCAGAGATTATAAAAGTTCATGTACCTAATCCTTTGTGTTTTTATGGATATTCAAAATCTGCTCACATTATCATTAATAAAAATAAGTCTCAAGGCCGTAATAGAGCTACATAAGTAGGTCCTTCACTCGAACTTGAAATAGTTTTCATAGTCTTGTTCTGAAAGTCTTGAAAAAGATTATGTACATTTTATTAATTTTAAATGAAAGTCTGACGAACCTCAAAACCATTTATTTATTTATACCTACTTTCCTTTTAAATGAACTCATTAACAAGCATAAGGTCAAAGTATATTTTCGTTACGAAAAGTTACTGACCTACGACATTTGGTTACCAAAAGAGTTGTAGTACTCATAAATTCATAAAAGAATTCAAGGCTTACCTTATTTTTAATTATTCAAAAAAAAAAAAAAAAATACTACTGCAAGTTTTCTCTAAACCTTAACGGGCCATCATCACCTTATGTAGATATTAACTCCAAAAGAATACCTTTATACAAAGTTTTAAACATTTTCCATCCATTTTCTCCCAGGTTTGTAGTTAGTTTAAAAAAAAAAAAAAAGTAGAAAAAAAACCTCAATCGCTTCTGGGAACAAGCTATTTTTGAAAATAATTTCCCCACAAAACTTCCAATTATGTAGGTTTGCTGTGTGGACCCAAGTATAACGCTTCAGGCTACTTTCTCTCTACACAGCACACACAACGACGACAAATTGAATTATGAATCCAGGAGAGAACATTGTCTCCAGGATACTTGAAGGAACTGGTGAACAAGCACACATTTCCTTCGCATGCCATTCGTATACGTTCGTTTGGTTCTGTCAGTTTTATGCTTGTGACTGGGTCTGGTTCTGTCGGTATTATGATTATATCAGTCTTCATTTCTGCTTGTGAAATGTTCATTTCATTTAGAAAAATAACCTTTGCGGTAGATGGAAACAAAACACTCGACTTTAGAAATTTATTTCATTAATTTATAATTTTTTTTTAATATTTTTTTTTCTTTTCTATATATCTTGCAGGCAATTGCAGGATGTCCGATATCCTTTGATTCAGTTCTATGTTGGCCAAGAACACCTCCAGGCGTGCTGGCCATTTTGCCGTGTTTCGAAGAATTCAAAGGCATCCAGTATGATAGTACACGTGAGTAAATTTATTATTAAATTTTTGATTTGTTTGTACTTTAGATGATTTCTGGTTAAGATAGCTTTGACCTGTTTTTATATTTATAATTAGCTTAGATAATGGTATATGCTTTGAGGATTCTTTTATAATCATTTCTTGTTAAATCCAATATTAAAAGAAAACTTAAGAAGGCAAAGTTATATAGATGTTATACAAATGCATAAGACATTTACCTACCATCATAAACCTATGCTTTCAGTTAGTTGGTTTTCTTGAGAATTATGGTCTATGATGTTTAATTTACAAAATAAAACATCAAATCCAGTTGTCTGTTGCTATCTGTGATCTCTTAGAAAAGGAATACATTCTTAATTCTATCAATGAACTCCAGAAATGTGGAATGTAAAAGAAAAAACCTTTTTCACTTCTACTTTAACAAACAAGCTTTTTGAAAGCCAGCATTTTAAATGCGATATTGATTAATTCTTTTACTTAAAGTTTTCAAAGTATAAATAATAATTTCGGTATATACTAATAATAATGCATTTTTAGAAAACATTTAAAATAATGTAAAATTCGTGATGCTTTTCGAGATTTTTTTTTAAATCAGGAAGTTTAACTCTCTGTCGGCACACGGGTTCGAATTTGGCAGGACAAAAATAAAAAAATTACGATTTTTCAAAAAAAAGTGGTCACAAAAAGTATCCTTATAAGGGTGAAGATATTTTTTTTTGGAATTGTGAATACAATATTCGAATTCCTCGGAATATTCTACATCAATTTTATACTTGATTCTCTATAAAATATTGTGACCGAAAAAAGTTCTAGCGACATAAAAAAGTATAAACCAAATTCGCACCCGCCGTGTGCCTATCACGTCACAAAAAAGATTTGGTATTAACATTTGGAAAAGAAAGCAAGAATAAAGATACTTCATAAAATAATTTAAGGTGAATTTGTGTTTTTTGAGGAGTTATAAAATTCTGTAATAAGTCCCCAAAATCCAATGATTCGTTTAAAACTCAATTGAGGCACTCCTATCCTTATGTAACATTAGCCGTGTTTTATTTTCATCGTGATCCAGATCAGAGTTATATATTTTTTGAATTGTTAAATTATATTTGAACAAAAAAGCTTTTTTTTTTATTTCTGAATTTTTCTTAAACGACTAAGCCAATTTGAACGAATATTTTTAAACAGAATATAAAATTACCAAATTTAACAAAAAAAAAAAAAAAAAATTCTAATTTTTGTACCCTGAAAACAATCAAGTTTGTATTTATCTATTTATTATTATTATTCGTGAATTAAAACAAATTATCACACTTAAAGATACTTTAAATTAGCCTTTACATTAATATACTGAATTTTGATTCTTAAGTAACACGACCAAATTGGCTTCCAACAATATTTACGATCTACAGCTAAATAAAATTGAAAGTTTTCATTCCTTAGAAGAAAGAGTGACAAGAACAAACAAAAGTTTTCTTCAAAAGATCTGGCAAACGGTCTAAAAACTTAAAAGCTAAATATTTATCGCAGATAAATATATATTTTGATTTTACTAAAGAAACAAATATAAACATTAATATAACGTTGCATTCTTTCACTTGTTCATCGCATTCAAGATTCAGTGCATTCTCGCAAAAGCATTCTTGAACCATGAGAGTTTTTCAATTAACACTATAAATGTGAACACGAGTGTTATAGGTACTATTAGAATATATATCATACATTAATAAGATGTGTCTATTTCACTTAACAAGCTTGATTATATTAATTAAAAGTTAAAAGTTTTTTTTTCTCTAATTCGTAGCTCATCCTTATAATTTTATGTGGTAATATAATAGTATAACATTGCATTATTCACAGTCTCGCAGGTATTTGCAGCTGGTCTGGCTTTGTTTTCACATCTATTTATCTTTGTGCGCTATGTTATTATAAACACATTTAGAAGACAAAAACTAAAAGTAAAAGTAGATAAACTACACTGAGAGAAATTAGAAACTTAGAAACTAATTTCAAACTTTTTTGTATATACGACTTATTGGATTTCAACTATATTTCTTATAAAAAAGCTTAAGTGGCTTAAATCAAAAACAACATTTTCAAAAATTTATATTTTTTGAAAATTTTTAATCATTAGGTATTTAAAAACTATGTTTTTGAATTTTTAGATTTTAGTAAATATTTTTCATTCTTAACAAAAGATTCTTAACAAGTGACATCCTTTTTCGAGCCCAAAATATTTTTAATTTTTATACGTTTGAATTATTAATTTTTCTCTGAGTGTACCTTCAACAAATATTCACACAAAAATAGAAACAAACATACAAAACTGCATAGCTAACGAATGAATATCTCTTTTTTTTTTCTTCTTCTTATATTTTTAAGTAGTTCGAATCTATTTGCTTTAAACTGGAAAAACTTTAAAAATACTTAAGCATTAAACAAACAATGTGGATTTCTGTAAAGAGTAAAGAAATGATTAATTTACAAAAGCTCATTCAATATTAGTGCTTGTAATTAGAAAGAATATTATTTTGCATTGTTAAAATCAATATTTATAGTGCGAAAAGTTATTTTGTTTGCTTTTTGAGAATATTAGTTTAAAGCTTATGCTTATAGAGATAGATAGGGAGGATGGGTAAACAATAATAAATTCTGAAGAGGAACTAAGAGCCAGCCAATTACCGGAAGTAACACAACGGAATATTGAAATTCTTGAAAATAACAGAGAGGTGCTTTTGGTAGTGTTGTTTTTTTTAATCATTATTCAAAGTTTTGCATAAAACAAACAAAAGAATTTTGTTGCTCTTTGCATGTTAATAATGAAAGAATTTTCACCCTTAGCACATTAAAAGCATAGATGAATAATTTACTTACAGAGCATAGAAAATATTGGAAGTTTTACGAGAAAGTTAACAGAATTATTTGAAGAAAAACTATTTATCAGAAAAAAATTATATTCCATCATTTTTTTCACGACAGAGACAACGATTCTTGTGAAAAGAAGTTCTTTCGGGTATTGGTTTTTGCTTTTTGTATTATATCCATCATTAATGAATGTTTTTAATCACATACTAGTGAGTTCAAATGTGAACGCAAGCTGCTCAGTGTTGCCAGAGCCGGCTAAAAATTTTGATTTTCGATTTATCGGATTTTGGCTCTTTAACGCCCGTAAATAAGTATGACAACCAGAATATATCAACAAAATGAAAAACATAATTATACTTGAAGTCTGATAAGCAGAAGTTTTTTGAAAATTAAAAAAAAAAAATTTAAATCTCATACCACAAAAAATGTTGGCGTTTTTTTTTTTTTTGACCAATTTTGAAAGCGACTATTTTTGACCCCAAGATTTTTCAAAATCGACTTCTTGCCTCGAAAATATTCTGGCAACACTCGTGCTGCTCTGTATTAAAAAAAAAAAAGCAGTTTGCCCTAAGGCCCTTACAGGTAGAAATTATTGGTAGGGGCGCACAATGGGGATTTTGCGGAAAAAAGTCCAAAATTTAAAGTTCTTCGGAGAATATTTCAATAGTATTTCTAAATTCTAGAATAAAATCTGAATCAAAATCAGAAAGAATTACTAAAATCGGACTTGTAGTTTACTTTTTAGAGCTTTGTAAAGGGACAAGTTGTTGAAAGTATAAAAAACGAAGTGAAAATACCCTCAAATTAAAGCTGTGTAATTTTTTTTAGCTTGAGCCGACTCATACACTTTTATTTTTCCGTAAAGAAGCCATCGTTTGTCTATTGTAAATCGAAGAAATTATTAATTTTAAAGATGTAAATTATTTTATATAATTATTTAAAGAAAAGAGAAAAAATGGCTTGATTTTTTCATATTTTTGTATATATAATTTTAGCTACACTTGCCTACAGTTAGAGGCTATTAAAAACTTTTTCCTTATGAAATTCCCTTTGATGAAGGCCGAATTTGGGTGCCACCAGGTGCCACTGCGTTTTTTATTGGTAATTGAAAACTTCATTTGGTCGCAAAAATCATTTTCTTAAAAATTACTTAAAATAACAAAAAAATATGAAAAATCAATGGTAACACTTACAGTTATAAATGATACTTTTTTTAAAAGCCAAAATATTAGGCTTAATTTGAGCTTTTAAATTAAGTTCTTTAAGTGAATTGTTTTTGAAATAATCGATTTCAAAGTCAAAATTTTGAAAAAAAAAATTTTAAAAAACATATCCAATACTATTTTTGACAAGGCTGGGGATTTGAATTCAATTTGAATAATGAAGAACACTGCCTTAATTAATTCCTTACCAAACACTGAAAACCATATGTTTCTATGCCTTCTAGTTTTCGAGAAAATTGAAAAGTAAAAAATCTCTTTTTTGTCAGATTTTTGTTTTTTTGGCTGCAAGCTTGAAATTCTTATCCGAAAAGACAAATAGAGAAAATAAAATTAATTCGAAACACGTTTTTTTATAAATCTACTACAATAAAATTACATTTGATTTTTTGAACTTGGCTCAGAAAAATAAATTTTCGTTATATGTAACTGAAATGTATGTACATAATATATTGAAAACTATTCAAATTAAAAACGAGTGAAAAGAGATTATGCGTCTTATTATTATACATTTTATTAATAATGGGAATTTTAAGCATTTTATGCGAAAATCTAAGCAGAAATCTAATGGAATGTCTCAAGATTTAAATTGAAATTATTATTGAAAAATACAGATCATCTGACCCATTCCTTTATTAAGAAGAATCAGAGTCATTTAATTGAGGAAAAAATGACTCTCTTAAAAGAATAAAATTTTGAAAAATTTGTATAAAAAAAATGAAAAAAGTGTTTTTTTTTTTAAATAATTTTTAACTATAATTTGGGTTTTTTATTTTGCGTGGACGTGGACCTCGACAACAGTACCTAGTATGAGTTATTCTTTTCCATTTAATGTATTTAAAATCGGTGAGGTGGTTCCAATAATACAAAAAAATTTAAAAAAAAAATGCTATAAGTACAAGTAAATTGAGAATCGGAATTCTTTATTACTCTCACAAATTTTTTTAAAAGGGCGTGGCAGTGGGCGGAAATGAATAATAATAATTTCTTACGACGAAAACTGTCATCCCTGAAAATTTCATTCAAATCTATTCAGTGGTTCAGTTTTTATTTAATTTTTTCCGCACTCCCATACAAATTTCCCCAGTGTGGGGCGCCCCAGTCACAATATGAAAAGTTTATTGGTCAGTTTTCAGGTGGTGTCAATAAAAAAAAGTTCATGTTTAATCGAGTACTATAATATGTCGTTGTATCCTCATAAAATTCTGAATGTTTAAAAAATAATAATAGAAGAATGGTAAATCTTTTATAAATTAATTTTCAAATAAGTAAGTACTTAAGTACATACATATTTACAATTTTGAAGAAATTAGTTCGGAATTTTAATGGTCTTATTTGTATTTTCCAAATTTTCTAGTTTAAATTTGAATTTTTCGAATTTTGGAGAAGAATACAATCCTCCTCCAATACGAATTTTTTCTTGTCTCAATCCAAACTATACGGTTTTTAGCACAGTGCTGGAAATCACCAGTATAGATAGATGCTATGGGAAAATATGAGAAAAAAAGTTTTTCATTATTTTGGAAAAGTGAATTGCATCGAAAAACTGTTTCTCACTCGACCTTTACCCACCCGAATCAATTTATATAATCTTTTGTTCTCTGAAAGGGGATCGAGAAACAATTGAAGACCTTGCATCAAAAAGGAGCCAAGTCCTAATTTAACTTTTTCTTGAAAATTATAAATATACATTGCTATTAAAAATGTTTTATTTGTTCATATATTTTTACTTAATTAAGGTTAAAAAAAAAAACTTATAATTACTGAGATTTTTTAAAGTTTGGAAATGCTTGAATTAAAAAAAAAATTTGGTCCTGTCACCTTTTGATGCAAGGTCCTCGTCCTCGTACTTGATTTTATATCAAAAGTTTCCTAAAATACTAACGCCCATATTATTGACTAATTTCAAAACATGTTTTATCTCAAAATATGTTTAGTGAATGCTAGAAGTTGCAAATTTTCCCAAACTTGGCACTATTATAGAAAGATTTGACATCTAGAAGACAATATCTTAAATTAGATTCCGGTTTAATTGCCAATTGATAGAGATATTTAAAATTAAGTTTTGAAATTTGTCAATAATATGGGCGTAAAATTTCTTAAAATTCATAAAAGAATATTTTTTATGTTCCTAATTAGTCTTTTTTTTAATATTTTTCGTAGGTGTACCTACGAAAAATATTAAAAAAATTTTCAAAAAAAAAAGATTAAAAAAAATAAGCAAATAAATTAGAAATGTTAATGGACTAAAGTTTCGATCCTTTTTTTTTTTTTATTGATTTGTCAAAAGAAAAATTTTGATTTTTTTTATCCAAAAATTATGTGTTTGAAAATTTATATTGGTAATTTTAAACTAAGCCTTTAAATAATCTTAATGTCAAAAATTAAAGTAGTTACTAAAAAGTTTTTCTATGGAAATTTTATTTGAAATCTGTTACGTGCGTCGTTTACGAGAAAATCAAGAAAACTGTTCAACATGTCACATGTGATTTAATAGTGATTTTTTCCAATAGCTGTTGTAGTTTTTTAAATCGATCCATCAAACCAACCTACAACCAGTGGCGTACGTTGAGTCGCCGGGGCCCCGAGGCAAGACTAAAGTTTGGGCCCCTTTGATAATTGGGGGCCCCTTAGATACAAAAAAAAAGTAAGTATACGCCATACATTTTTTTTGTATGGCTTATTTATTTTTAGGTTTATTTTAATGTTTTAATATGTTCGTTATGCACTTTGCTATACTTACTTAAAATGTCTATCATAAAAGTAGTAAATACTTGAAATAGGGGCCCCAAAAATTAAATATTTAGAGACCTCTAAAATAAAAATTTGTTTAGCTTAGAATTAATAGTTCTTGGGGCCTCTGTTCTGACGTAATATGTACACATCTGATTTTCTATCATCAAACATAGTTTATTTCTTTTGGGGCCCCTGAAAAATTATTTTTGGGGCCTCAAAATTAAGTGCTTAGAGGCCCCTAAAATACTATTGGTATTGGGGCCTCTGTTCCGAAGTTATATTCGGAATGCAACCAATAACGTAATGTTTTTATTTTGGGCCCTGATGTATTTGTGTTGGGGCCCCTGAATTGATATTTAATTTAACATTTGATTGTTTTGAACCACTGAAGTAAAAGGTTTTGATGATCCTCAAATAATATTATTTGTCATGCCATCAAAAAATTTGATGAATATTTTTGGGCTCCTTAGTAATAGAGTTTGGGGCCCCCAATTAATATTTGATTGCCTTTCAACTAACGGGGCTCCTGAAAAATTATTTTTTGGGACCCTTCATATAATATTTTTGGAGCCCCGAAGTCATATTTTTTTGGGGCTCCTAAAGTAATATTTAGTAATCCATCAACAAATGTAATTTAATTTAAAAAACTATTTTTTTTTTTAAATTTAATTTTTTAGGGGCTCTGAAGTAAAGGCTTTTGGGGCCCCTGACCTGAAGTTGTTTGCTTTTTTGGGGCCCATAATGTATTGACTTGAGTAATATTTGGTATGCCATTAACAAAACTTTGTTTGCTTTTTTAGGGCCTCTAATGTATTATTTGTGGTTGCAAAGATTTTTCAAGTAATATTTTTTGGGGCCCTAAGATTATTATAATTTTTCTTTGAAAATAGCAGTTTATTTTGTTGGGGTAACCTTTTTTTTAAATCAATATATTATATTATCTGCATTGTCTCCAATGGGGGCCCTGGATTCGGTCGGGGGCACCGGGGCGCCGCCCCGCTTGCCCCAAGGGAGTGTACGCCCCTGCCTACAACAATTCATCTCAAAAAGTTTTTTTTTCTTAACTGCAAAGTTTTTTTCTTTCCAACTAAAATACAATAAAGTTTATTCGTCTCTATATCCTTAAATGATTGATCTTCTATAAAAACGTCAAAAACCAATTTGATGTAAGACATACCATTTGTTTTCAGAACTTTCAGGCTTTTCTTATTTAACTATTGTATATAAATTGACTGTCCTTGGATATACTTAAATTATATCCCTAGAGAGAACTAAATTCATCCATTAATTTGTCTTCATTAAGAACAAAACTCAAATCTACAACAAAAAAAAAAAAAGATTGGAATGAAGCCTATTTCAATCAATTTGTTGTTTGAACTTATATAACTTCATCATAAACATTAATTCTCAAGCATTTTTTTTTATCCTTTTTGTGTATTAGCTATTTGAACAACATTCTATTACTATTTAACTCACAAACACACTAAGTAAAACGTGTTTAATACCATTTTTCATCTTCAACGATTCTTCAACCTTAAGTTCCTTTTGTAATACTTTAAGTTTGCTCTTCATATTCATCATCATCTTCTTCGACGTTGTTGTCGCATAGCAAATAGATTGTGAACAAAAAAAAAAAAAAAACAAAATGGAAACTGTTCGAACCGATACCAATGTTGGCTGGGTCTTCAGTCCCGATTAAGGATTCAAGACTCCATTGACTGAAATTCAATGCATTAATCATACCCACATTGAGTGGGTGTAGTAAACATTATGCGAGTGTGTGTGTGTGTGTGTTTGTTGAAGAAAGAAAAGATGACACAATCCCATACTCAGCTCATCTGCCATCGCCTTATTTTCCTTTTGTTCTGATCTCTAGAAAATTGTAGATGATGTGAGGGAGGCAATATAGTGTTCGTTTTCACATGACTGCGTGATTGAAGGAAGCTCTTCGTCGTCGGTCGTCCTCGTCACCTAGAAACGAGTTGAGGAGGATACATGATTCTAAAGACAAGCTTTTTATTTATTGAGACGAATTAATCCTTGAGGTATCTATCTATTCTATCGTCTTTTTGTTTGTTCCCTTTCCTGTGTATATTTTAAGACTTTTTTTTTTTGTTCCTTTATATACGATTCTATTCTAATAAGTCCCATTTTCTAAGATTTTTGTTTTGGTTATAAAACAGAAAACTTTGTATGACTTCAATTTTTTGTATTCAGGATAGGTACCTACCACATAATATATTAAATTGTCTAGGTAGTTATTAAGGTGACCATTCTTATACCTTAAAATAGATTTAAGATTTCCTTCTTAAATTCACTAAAGAACAAATCCCTCCTTATCGTTTCTACTGTATAAACATTTGATAACATAAATGACACTTGCTCCAATTTAGGAATTTTTTAATGTTTTTTTTTAATACAATACTGCTGGTCACCCTGGCTCACATATTTCTCCATCAACTATAATATCGTTAAGGGAGAAACTTTCATATTTCCTATTATGTTTAACTATGCGGGCATAGTCATAAATTTGTTTATGGTTTCATACAGTGTTTATTATTATTATTTTTCTTTATGATGGGTGTGGATGTTGAGCTATCTTAATAATATAATAATTGTATTAGCTTTTTCTTTTGAACAGAAAATCTAGATGCTTAAAACTAAATCAAAATGGTTTTGTTTTATAGGACACGCATGCATAAAATAATGAAATTGGAATAAAGATGATTAAAAATACAAAAACATATTAAATTCAACAAAGGCTTTCAGCCTTTGGAAAAAAGAAAATGAAGTTAGTTTGAATAGAAAATCTAGGGATTAAGGAGTAAAGACATATTATGGCAGGAGTCCAAAACAGGTGAAACTCGTGTTTTTTGTATGTATTTTTAAAATAAGGTATTGATATATTTTTTGAAAAGTATTTAAGAGGACACTATTGAATACATAATAGTCAAATTTTGTAAGGCCTTTTTATACTCTTTTTAAATAGGCAACTACATTGAAAGCCTTTTGACGTTTTATTGTTTCAACTAGTTTTTAAGTTAGAGATTCAAAAAATCATAAAATAATATTAAATTATAATGATCAATAAAATTGAACTAAATTTTGTTTTGATTCAACTATGTATCAAGTTTTGTAAAATGATTTACCAAATATATTGTTGGTGAATTTCGTTTCAAGCTAAATATCAATTTTTCGTTTTTTTTGTTATTATTATTTTTTTTTTTTTTTTGACGTGATAACGTCTTATAAATCGATGAACATTTCCACTCTCGCGGCAAAAATTTCAATTAAAAATTAAAAATAAACTATTAGAGATACAAAAATCTTTTATAGCTTATTTGAAAGATAATAACCTAAAGCTTAATCCAAATGAAGGATTTTTAAAAATTACGTCATTTAATAGGGTAAACCGGGGTAAAACGGATAGATGAAATTTTTTTCCAACACTCTGCGTTTCGAAATATAAACTTTTGAAAAACACCTTATTTTTTAGGGGTACTTTTGGGTAGTTTTTGATTTTTAGCTTTTTTTTGGAGCGTTCAAAAAATCTCAAACTTATAAGACATGTAGGTTTTGGCCTAATGCATACAATGTATGCATGTGTACATGTCATGTGCATAGTGTTGGAATCGTTTAGTGAGTTTTGACTGAATAACGGAAGAAACAAGTTTTTAAAAAACACGTTTTTTGACCGTTTTTAACCGATTTTTTGGGGAAGTACCGTAATCTCGGTCTGGAAATTCTACAATATTGACTTTGAGAACATAAAAATAAATGCTTTTTTGCTTTTTTTTTATGAAATTTGATCGAGTTCAAAAAATTCTAGCTCTTTTTGTAGATGTCTCATAGACCTGATCGATATATATTTTTTGAGCTAAGACAATAAGCTTTCAGATGGTATATAATTTTTTATAGGTTGTTAGGGAAAAAATGGAATTAATGACGTGAGAAGATAAAAATTCATGTTTTTTTTTTTGCTTTTTTTGATGAAAATGATTGTGTTCAATAAATTATTTTTATACTTTTTGCGCATTGTAAAAATTTAAAAATGGTTTTATTCTTAAGAAGAAATACTTGGCTTTTAAATTGCATAATTTTTTGTGTAAGCTTTTAAAATAAAAAAATTAATATAATGAGAAAATAAAAAAGGTATTTTTTTTTAGCTTTTTCTTGTAAATTATGACTGTTTGTAATAAGTTAACGCTTCAAATGACTCATTTTAAACAAAAGCACACAACCTATTTTCTGACGATGTTATCACGTAAAATCTGTTTGAAGTGAAAACACCTTAAGGGGGGAAATCCCTCTGGAATTTTTATTTTTGAATTATTTTTTTTTTGCCTAATAAATTCATTTATCAACCGAAGAAACTATTTTCAGTGGTCTTAGCCATGAATAAAGCATCAAAAGCCTCTAGATAGTCAAGAAAACTATGCGCTCAGAACCTACCACAGTACGAAAACGAAAACTTTAAACGCATTTTTCTCGAAACGCGTCTTTTTCCGCGCCGTGCAACGTAACTCAGAAACTAATGAAGCTATCGACTTGAAATAAATTGCAAATTACTCGTTAACTTATTGGCCATTGCATGAACCTAAAAGTTCAATATAATTTTTACAATAAATATTTTTTTTAACAATTTGTTTATAAAAAAACACTGTGTTTTTTCGTTTTTTTGGTCTCTAATTTTTATTTTACACTTTTTTTTGCTAAATTTAGGTTCATGCAATGCGTATAAATATATTTTATTGGAAACAAATTTCCTTTATGATTATAAACAATTTTCTGGACCTGGGCATTGCACGGCGCAAACTGTAGACGCCAACTTTAAAGAGCTGTAGCGCCGCCATTTTGCTTTAGTTTTACTTCAAAAAAATTGTATCAATACTTCATAATGTCAATATTATCATATACTTTTCCAAATTTCAATAAATGCTTACGGTTTTCCAAAAAAAAATTATTGAAAAAGCTGTCTTCCGGAGGGATTTCCCCCCTTAAGTATCGTATCGAAACGAAAAAGCGACAAGAAAAATCAATTGATTATTACTTTTTTGTTTTAATAGATAAATGAATGAAATTTATACTGTAAATAGTTAATTAAATAAATGCACTTTAATTGTGCAAAACTTCAATTAATTTCATATTAAATATCCTGAGATAACGGTAAAAAAGATAAGTGCTCTACAAGTAACACAATCTTAAATTGGAAAAACTTGAAAAATACCTCAAAACACCTATGGAGATCTGTTGCCGATGACCAGCCACCAGTGTAGGAAGTACCGTAAACTCAGTTTGAAATTTCGACATAGTTGGCTTTAAAAAATTCTTACTTGATTTGTAGGCATGGTAGAAATATGATATAAAAGTTGAAATAAACTTTCAGATGATATAAAATTAATCATAGGTTGTTATTTAAAAAATATATTTAATGGTGTTAGAAGAGAAAAAAGATTAATTTTTTTTTTTTGCTTTTTTGATGAAAACTGATTGGGTTCCAAAAATTCTAGCTCTTTTTGTAGATGTTGTATAGACATGATCGGTATAAATATTTTGAGCTGAAGCAATAAGCTTTCAGATGATATAAAATTTATTATAGGTTGTGATATAAAAAACATGGATTTAAAGGTGATAGAAAAAAAAATAGGTAGATTTTTGCACACATGACTTTTTTTTTTTGAAGTACCTTCCTAATTTTTACAATTTGATTTTTTTTTTTTTGGTTTTGATAAACAAAATTAAATACTTATTGCGTATCCTGCATTTTCAAGAAAAGAAGATGGGATAATTAGCAATGTTAAATTTTTCCAAAAAAGCCGATCAGGCAGGTTTGGATTGCATGTTTAAATCAAGATAAGAGCTGCCTCAGGTTTCTTCAAATTAAAAAAAAGTTGACGAATCTAAAAATTAATTTTTCAATGCAATTTTTAAAGGCATATTTTTCAAACTCTTGATAAAAAAAATAAGTACAAAAATTCAAAACAATTAATACGAATTTATATGTTTTTAGGTATATAGTCTTCTTCTTAATAACGTGTAAATTTATTTTTTTTAGTATAAACATTGTTACTATATTCAACATCAGTCATTAAAAGGCTACTTTTATTTAACAACATTTTCATAAATATTTGAGATCCTTAAATAATAACTACCCATTTTGACGTTATCATGTTTATACCAAACACCACAGAAATATTCTTAAAATAGATTCAGCCTTAAAGAGCATTATCTTTGTCAACTACCTATGTATATTAGGTTTTTAGTATGAATTTCTCTCAGTTTCAATACAATTTTGAATTTATCTGTGTCTTTGCTGGAAAACAACCAACCAACCAATATTGGATAACTATTTTTCCCAGAAAAATCTCCTTCCTATTTTTGGCCCAAAAACTCAATAGCTTACTCCTCCACTGATTGTGTATAAGCTCTCACAATTTACAGTAAAAGTCTTTTATGCACTTTTTATACTTTTATATTTGCCTTAACATCTTCCACTAAAAGTGTTTTAAAGGATTTCATTTTATATTAAAAGTCATTTTGTTTAAAAAAAAAAAAGAGGTACCAGAAATTTTTTATATAATTTTAATTTTTTTCTTTTATTTTTCAGAAAATGCAACAAGACTTTGTTTCCACAATGGAACGTGGGCCAATTACACAAACTATGACAAATGTCACCATGCACCTCCGTCACCAATACCAGACTTCTCACCCAGCATAGAATTGCCATCACTTATCTATTGTTCGGGATATTTTTTAAGTCTATTAGCTTTAACTTTAGCCTTAATTGTTTTTCTTTACTTTAAGTAAGTACAACTAAAACCTTTTAATGAATTTCAAAAAAAATTTAAAACCTTTCTTCATTTTAGAGACTTAAAATGCCTTCGGAATACAATTCATGCGAATTTATTTTTAACATATATTTTATCAGCGCTCTTATGGATTTTAACATTATTCCTTCAAGTTGTAAGTTGAGATGATGATGATGATGATAAAGTGTATAATCCTTGAGAATATAATATTAAATCTAATGCGAATTATATGCATTTTACATTGCAGATGACGGATCATCCCAGCCAATCAGGATGCATAACCTTAGTTGTACTTTTTCACTACTTCAATTTAACGAATTTCTTTTGGATGTTTGTCGAAGGTGGGTGTAAATATATACCAAAAAGATAGATGATATAGAACTTGAACCAGAACAGGAATAGGAATTCTATCTCTATCGTTAGATTTGTGCCATATCCTGTGTTAAGCAAACAACCTGCATTCATATTCATTTTGCAATCTGCAACGTGGGCAGGGAAGGAAAAAATATATTCGCATTTAAATTCTCGTATCTCTGGATACGTGCACAAATTGAAAGAGTTCCACTTCCTTTTTTTTTTTTTTTGTGAGTCCTTGAGACGGAAAAGAAAAATCTGAATAACTACTTAGAAGCAAAAACAAGTTCTGTGTGCAACAAGCTCTTCTGTACTGTAGAAAAAAATTTAATAAAAAAAAAATAGGAAAGCGGATGTACCACTAAAGTGGCATTTTATATAGACCGCCATTAATTCTTGGTACACCATAAATTTTGTTTAAACAAAAATTCCATTTTTTTTTTCATGAAAAAAGAAACAAGAGGAAGTTGTTAGCATGCAAAAGCACAAGATATACAGTAGCTTGCATTATGCATTACTCTACTAGATCTTGGCCCCGATTTAATGCATATTTTTTCCCTTAAAATTACAGGACTCTACCTATATACGCTGGTGGTGCAGACATTTTCCAGCGATAATATTTATTTTGCGATGTACGCGTTCATTGGATGGGGTAAGTTGATGTGTGTACTTTACTCTCTGTGGTAGACTATAAAATTAAGTGCTATGTTTTAATGACGAAAGGAAGTTAAAATTTTTATATCTTTTAAGATTATTTGAAAAGGTATTTAACGGATTTTTGTAATTTTTTTTTGTTTTGTTTTTTTTTTTTTTTAAGGTTGTCCAGCCATTATTGTGTTAGTGTGGTCAATAGCAAAAATCTATTCACCACCACTTGAGACTGAACGATTTAATGGGGTAAGTCCGTTTATTGGTTCACTGAAGGTAAGTTTACACAATGTTAGTGAAATCTATTAAAGGCTTTTACTTTGCATCAATTTCTTTTCGGTTTTCAAAATACATTTTTGGGAGGAATGATATTAAACTCGGTTGGAAGGTGATTTTGTTGAGCTGTAAAATGACATTGCTTATGGTAGTTTGTAAGAAGAAAAGATGACAGAGGAAGAAAACAAAAATCTTGTGATTTATATTATTTAAAAAAAAAAGTTACGCATACGCCCGAGTGAACAATGAAAGTACATTCATTTTTTTGTATTCACAACTTGAAATTTTAAGTAAAGCATAAGCATAAATGAGTAATTTCAAAAAAAATTAATGAGTATTTCACAGAATACATGAAATTCAGAAAAAGAAAAAAACTTGAGTAATCTGTTAATGCAGCTTGTTTTAAGACTTTTTTATATTTCTGTTATTCGAAAGTCATAAAAGGAATATTTATTTCAATCAATTTTCTTATTAAATTTCTCGGAACTATAACTTTGAATTTCGTTCGAAATAGGAAATCCTTTCATGTTATCACTTTGTTTCGATTTCCAAACGTTCTAAAAGAGATTCATATAAATATAGCCAAATTTTACTAAGAAATATTTTTCAAAAAAAATAGAAAATGCAAAGCAGAATCAAGGGTTTGACGCCTTAACGCATTCCTTAAAATTGATTTATCTTTTTTGTAATATAAACGATTTTAACAGAAGAGATGTTTTTTTTTTCAAATATTTCCTACCGGAAATTCTTTACAAATTGAATTTCTAGAAGTATTTTACAACTGAAAATCAAAGGACAAATGAAATCTTGTTTTAGGAGAATTCTATTTAATAAAGTAAAAAATTGTTTTAATTTATTTTATTAAATTCTTTCGTTGGCCAAAAACAAATTATTATAAAGCTGGCAGAAGATTCAAGAAAAAATTCAATAAAAGTGCAGTGGGGGCCCAGGTTACAAGAAACTATGTGACTCAAACAGATCTTAAAATGCTTTGATTCCAAATGAAGTACACCAGTTATTTTTTAATTGCTCTATAGAGTAAGTATTGGTTTCGTGTCGAAAAAAAATCTGAGGTTTTAATCAGAACCAACATTTCGATGATGGAGAAATTCGAAAAAGTGGGTCTCGCAATTCCGTCCGTATGCATCTGAGCGTCCATCTGTACACAGCCTAACGGGTGGACGGATTTTCTTCAAATTTGTAACAGATGATTTTTTTAGAGAATTCTGAAAGTTGGTTTTTTTATAACTCGAAAGTGTACCTCCCATACAAATTTTTCAAGTTATAGCTAATTACTAAAAAACGGCTCTTACGATTTTGATTAAACTTTGCAGACGTAATATTCAAAGCCATTGCAATAAAACTGAATTATTACTTTTTCTCAAAAAAGTCAAATAACAAAAGAATTTTTTTCATTTAACAAAATTTTGCCCTAAATGTCGGCTCTTTCCCAACATCAACAAAATTTCCTTAAAATGTATATGTATAGAGACAGCTCTTAAAATCGAAAAGTAACTAACAAAAGTGCTTTGAACTGCAAGAGCAAGTTTGTATGTGCGGCAAAGTTGTGCATTTTAATTATGTATGTCACCCAATAACCGACGAAAACTTGTACTTTTTTTTTTATTTGTTGTAATTTAATTTTTTTTTTTTTGACATAAATATTTTTACTATAAATACTAGTTAGGTTAGGGGTCACTTTCGAATACTATTTCAAATATCCAACGAAGAATTTTTAATTTTATAAAAATCAGTCAAAGACAAAAATTTTTAAAGAAAAATTTCTCCAATTGAAAATTAAACGAAACTCTTATTTTTATATCTATTTCATATGAAAGCTTTTAAATTATTTTTTAGTAGCAAATTTTCATATTTTATCTCCTAACCAAATGTTTTATACATGGTTGACAAAGTGACATCATACAAGGGATGTTACATGCGATGCTACAATTTTAGCATAAGTCAGTGCAACAAACCATAAAAAAACTTTTTTTTAATATAACAGAGTGTTATTTTTCAACTTTTCCATACGATAACGTTGTTTTGTTTTCAGTTGAGCATCCAAAATACAACAAAATGATTGCATACATAAAGGCAATTTTTGTATACCTAGTTTTAAGTGGATTTGTAAATGGCTTCTCAAGCTTAGTATATAATTCCATTAGTCACTCAGGCGTATACGTACTATTTTGCACTACTGTTATAACAATACTTTTTTTTAAACAAGCACATTTAAAGAAAATGGGATAGGATAATTATAAATTTATCGACTATAAATTATTTTTTTGTCAACACCAAAATGGTTAAACTTCTTTTGCGGTGTTGGAGTATGAATTTTTTTTTTTGAACAAGAAATATCAAAGGGATTAACAAATAGCGCAATTTAGTGCTCATAATTGTAAAACAGTTTTGTTAAAAACCTACTAAGTGAATTTCTGTGAGTGAGAAATTTAATTCAATCGCGTGTACATTACACATATGTACTCTTTTCTTAGTAAAAATTAGTGATGGAAAATATCGAATGACTTGAACTATCGAATAGTTAATTCATTTATTCATTCGAATAAAAACTATCGAATAAATAATCGGATAAAAACTATGGCATAAAAAAACTATTCGAATGAGAAAACTATCGTATAAAAACTATTTATTTTGATGAAAAAACTATTGTGTAAAAAAACTATTTGAATGAAAAAAACTATCGAATAAAAAAAACTATTCGCATGAGAAAACTATCGAATAAAAAAACTATTGGAATGAAAAAAATATCGAATAAAAAACACTATTTTAATGAAAAAACTATTGTTTAAAAACTATTAAACTATCGTTTAAGAAAACTATTCGAATGAAAAAACTATCGAATAAAAAAAATATTCCATTGAAAAAACTATCGAATAAAAAACTATCGAATGGAAAAACTATTCGAATGAAAATAGTAAGTTTAATGAATGAATGAATGAGTGATTTAAAACTATCGAATGAATGAATATTTTACAATTATCGATAGTTTGATAGTTTATTTTCGATAATTTCCCATCACTAGTAAAAATGTTGTACTTAGCCCTGATTTTTCAATCATCAGTTAGACTATCAGAAGAATAAATGTCAATATAAAAAGACTTTTATTCGCAGGAATAAGCTCTAACTGAGGTTTATCTAACTATTGAAAAATTGGCCCTTAGTCGAATAAGTTTTTTTTTTTTTCTTATTTAAATTAAATCAAAGATGATATTCTAAGTACAAATTATTAAAAAAAAAAAAGATTATAAAACTTTTTTTATGTTATTGAAAATAAAAATATTTTACCATTAAAACAATTTCAATGCAAAATGTGAATGTGTGCAAAAAATATTTGTCCCATAATATTCAATGACTTTCTTACAAAATCGAATTTTTGATCTCACATTAGCTGTATTATAAATGAAATAAATGCTTGCTATAGACTAACAGAATGTTTAAATATTTTTTCATAGTTCGAGTCAACCGGGTTTTTTTGTATGGTTTCCCTTAAATTATATCTTAAATTAAGTTTAATTTTTTGATTTGTTTTATAATTAAGAAAAAAATAAAGTATTTACCTAATAAAATTTGTTGGCTAAATAATCGTGAGAACTGAATGATAACATTGGTCTGCAAAGAAATCCTCCTTTAAATAAAACTATACTTTTCTAAAAGATTTTTGTATGCTGATTCCGAATCTGAAATCAGAATTGACCTAGCACGTAACGTTTTTTTAGATATTCCCGTTAGAAAATCTCAAAAACCCATTTTTTTTTGCTGTTTTCGAAGAAATATGTTGGCATAATGTAATCTTTTTCAATTAAAATTGATGCGGTTTATGAAAGAACTTATTTTTTTCTTTCAAATTCAATTTTAATCTTCTTAATATCTCTTTTCTTCTCCGAGATATTTTAATTTAAGTAAGTTTAGTAGGTTTGGCATATCTTACCATAAAGAAACTGATCTCTAAAAATTAATATATCTTTTTCCCTAGAACAAAAGTATACTTTTCTAATGGACTTTAATGTGTTGATTTTTAATCCAAACTCTTTTTCTTTACATATTTGACTTTTTAAACATAATGGGCATTGATATTTTACATTTTCCTTAATTAAAAGTGAAGGATTTCGAAATGCTGCTTTTTTTGTCAATCAGTATTTTAAAAAATGAGTAATCATGAATGTAAAAGAACATATTTGGTATCAATCGACATATTAGAATAAGTCCTCCAAATTTGAGCTCAATGCGCTTAATAGTTTTTATTTTATACAAGTTCAAATGAATCTAAAAGGGTGATTTTTTAGAAACTTCTCACATTTTTCAAAAATCATTTTTACAAAAACGGTACCTGATAGAATTTTTCTGAAACCAGGGGTCGAATTACAGCATACGATTACGATCATTCGTTAACGTTTTTACTATTTGTGTCTCTATTTATTTAGTAGAAAAAGATAGGGACACATAGCAACCATACGTTAACGAACGTATGCCGTAATTCGACCCCAGATATTCAGAAAAGTCTAATCTTTTATAATATCAAAAAATTATTTGAAGGAGAAAAAAAAGTTAAATGTTGCAGACCAGTGTAATCAAAAAGTGTGCTGTTATGTTAAGACTCTTTAAGCTACAAACTCATACTTTTCGCTGGGATGATAAAGAACCAATTCGAATTTAGTTCAACAGAATAGCTAGTACCTATATTAAAACTGGGTTCTTCTATTTCTTTAAAAAAGAGTGACTCAGTGTATATTTTTTTCAAATCATTCTCAATCAAAAATGTATGCTAACTCTTTTCAAAAGAGTTAAACCAACCGCATCCATACAAAAAGCAAACAATCCATTCATTATTCTGTAAATTAATTCTTATGTGCATTTATTCTTGAAATGCTTACTTTTTATAGATATCCCTTAAAAAAAATCATCCATCCATTTTATTTTCCAACTCTCTCTGCATCTATACTCATTCATTATAAATCTAGTAAGCAACAAAAGACAGAAAAAAAAAATACAGCAGGATATCAAAACCAATAAATTTATCACAGACACAGATAGTCTTTATAGTATATTCGGGTTTTTCAAGTTCGTTGAGGCAAAATGGTAAAACGGTTTCACTATCATTGTATCCTTTATCGCTTTTGCTCTTAGTTTTTATACTATTTTCAAAACTAAATAAAAAAAAAAAACTGTAAAATTTATTCGTTACTACATTTTTGTTGCAGCTGGAAATTGAATGCTCATGGATGCGAGAGTCCCACATCGATTGGATATTCCAGGGACCAGCTTGTCTTGTTATTTTGCTGAATTTGATTTTTCTCTTTCGTATCATGTGGGTAAGAATAAAAGTGACAAAAAAAAGACAAAAAAAAAAATACAAATAAAATCTACACTATTTGAAAAATCGAAATCTCAAAGTGCATTTGAGTGAACATTTACCCCCGATGCATGCACTGGACCAAATGTCACTTTCTCTCTGTGACATTTATTCCTCCTGAGGGTCTTAAAAACTTTTCCTTTTTTTTCTTAACAAAAGTACCTAACCTTATTTCTTTTCTCTTTTTCTTTTCTTTATTTTATTTTGGCTTGAAGGTACTTATCACAAAACTGCGGTCAGCTAATACCCAAGAAACCCGACAGTATCGTAAGGCTTCAAAGGCTTTACTTGTCCTTATACCTTTGTTAGGTATAACCTATTTGCTGGTGCTCTATGGACCCGAAAATGGTCTCGAGCGACATGTTTTCGAAATTCTACGAGCTTTTCTCATTAGCACACAGGTAAGATGTCCTTTCTTCTGGAACAAAAAGGATGCATTTATTTTCCTTTTCAAATTTTGAACAAAGAAGAAAAATATAAATGTATTTAATGGAGTTTTGTGGTTTCTATTCTTTTTTTTTTGCAGGGATTTTCTGTTTCCTTTTTCTACTGTTTTCTGAATTCAGAAGTGAGATTAGCACTACGGCATCGATTCGAACGGTGGCACGATGCAAGAAATATAAGTTCGGAGCAATCAATGCGAAATAGAAGGTAATTACAATTGATTAAAAATGGCGACCAGTGTTGCGTGCAAATGGGCATCCCATTAAATAGTGCAACTTTAATGTGAAGTAAAATGTTAGAGTTCAAGTAATAAAGTGTGGAAAATGGAGATAGATAAAGTTTTACATTCAAAGAAATGATGTAGAAAAATTAATGTAGGTCAAGCATGAAAGATTGAATTAGTTTCTTTCTTTGATCTTTAAAAGGAAATATTTTCAATTTTTAAAGGCATTGTTTTGTTATGTATCACTACATGTTTATTATTTGGAACTCTTTACCCATTAGGGATATCGGATATATAATCCTTTCGAGATAAAAACTGAAAGCTTATGAAAAGATAAAACTTTTAAAACTGTTTTTCATGCAGATAGAACACAGTATAATTTTATATTCCCCAAGTCCTTTAACAAAAGAAAAAAAAGTTAAATCAAATTTTTGAAAAGGTTCGGAAATTATGGGGTGAAGTTTATTGAAAATTATATTGAAAAGACTTTTGTATATGCTCCATCGAATAAGTCTGTTGTTAGTATATGAATAATAAAATATCCGTAACAATGGTGATGTGTATAATACATACAAAGATTTTTTCTGATATTTTTTATATTAGATATATTTTCTTGAATATTGTAGTTACATGTGCGGAAAAAACTGATACATATTTAACTTTAAAAACAAATACCTACCTTGTCAATACATTTTGTTGTTTGAAAATATTCATTGATTTAACTTTTCCTTTTTTTATTTTGCAGATACAGATTTTCAAAGGACTATTCTCTACGATCAAGAACTGAGAGTTTACGGTGAGGGGATGAGTTTTTTTTATAAACAAAAACAAATTTTAAGAAAAAAAACTTTGCTCGTGATACCTTTTTTATATGTGTATGTTTATTTATAAGTCTTATTATTACTGTTTGTTTTTTTTATTTGGTTGACTTATTAACAACATATTAATAACATTTTTGCACCATATTCTCATTTTGTTTTTTTGTTTCGAGCACAAATTGTTAATAACTAATTTAATATTTATCTGGTAATGGAATTTAAAAACTTTCATCAACGTTTTTGTTAAAAACGTTGATAAAACTGAAAGGAAAAATTAAAATTTCTACCAATACTTGCAACAATTTCTGATATAAGATACTCGTAGTTTCTGTGATTTTTTTATTTTGCTAAATTCTCATGAAAATGATCTTATAAATAGGTTCCTAATATATCAGCTTAACAATACTTTAAAAAAAATGTAAAGTTGTTTTTTTTTTCAAAGTTCGATTTTATACATTTACAAACAAAATAAATCGAACATTATTTAAAAAAAAAATGTACAGAATTATACATTTGTAACTCCAAACTTTTAATTTAAACTACAATACTTCAACATTATTTGTGTGGGTTTTTATTTGAAAAAAAAAAAAAATATTATAACCTCATTTTTACTTATAGAATAGAGTACCTACTTACGAAGCCATTTTCTTAGACATAAATAAAACTAAATAAACTAAAAAAAATAAAATATGCTTGCCCTGTAGGGTGGGTCAAAAAAATGGAAATTCGTTTTTTTGATTTGATACTTCGAAAACTCCATTGCTAGACACCTCTAGAATATACTCACCAAATATGAGCTATTTATCTTAATGGGAAGGTCCTCCGCTCTTCAATTTTCCATTTTTACATCAAGCTTTTACCAAAAAAAAATTATTTTTTTATAAATTGACTTTTTAGCCAATTTTTTTTACATATTCTTGTAGAAAATTGAACGCTCTACAAAAAAGGTTAAATACACTTTTTTGAATTATCTAACCGTATCTTCTAAACGGTTAAAGCAACCAATTTGATGCCACAGACTTTTTTGTAGAACATTTAAGCACAATAATCCATCTTACTAATTTAATAATAATGACTTTTCAGTGAATTAGAGAATTTTTAAAAGTAAAAAAAGTTTTTATATTTTTGTTTAACTTTGACTTCGAATGTCTTTCAAATGGTTAGATTAATGAATAAAATGCACGACTGAGGTCGCACGTACTTGCTCTTGCAGTTTAAAGCACTTTTATGTTAGTCTACTTGTAGATTTTAAAATCTGGCTCTTAATAAAAAAAAAATTGATATTGGGGAAGAGCCGACATTTAGGGCATGAAATTTTTTTTTTGTTGTTTGACTTTTTGAGAAAAATAAAAATGCAGTTTTATTTCCACTGCTTTAAATATTACGTTTACAAAGTTAAATCAAAATCGTTAGAGCTGTTTTCGAGAAATTCGCAATATCGTATTTTTTTGTAGGGTAAAGTCGGGGGATATGGCACCCATTTTTGTTTTTCGTTATTACTTGAGAAATAAAGAAGACATCTATTTCAAACAAAAGCGGATTTATTTTAAAACTATTTCTTAAATACAAAATAGGTAGATAAGTGTAATTCAATGATAATTTCTTGTTATTTTTTGCAAAAATAAAAAACATTAAAAAAAACATGATTGAAAAAATGGAGGGTGATATGGCACCTAATCGAGGGTGATATGGCACCCTATTTCTTTTTGATATTTTTTTGTGACACTTGTTGCATGTATTGTTGAAAGACGTACACGAATCATGAGACCAAAAGTGACATTATGATTACTGCCTTATTCCGCACTTTTCTGCCAATCTGAAAGCTATTTGGCAAACTTTTAGGCTCTGGTCATTTAAGAAGCCTTTTTAATGTAGTGAAGTGTGAAGGGAATCGCAAAATGCTTAGGTCCTGCTTTTTTTGACATTCAGCAGCTCCAACGGCTGCTGTGATCTGGGTTTTAGTCCACTTGGCCTGGTTTGCTGAAGTTTTTTGTAAATACAATTGTCAGTTGAAAAATAAATAGGTTCAAAAGTAGATGCGGGGGAAATGGCACCGGTGCCATATATCCCGATGTTTTTGGGTGCCATATCCCCCATTTGACTACACTTCTGTTTTTTTCCAATGACACGAATAATCACGTTTGCTTAGTTATGGTAATGAGCAAACACAAGAATATAACCGTTACCGTTCTTTTTGTGTTAAAATGAACCCTCTGCGTCAAATACTTTTGGAACCACACGTACAACAATTTTACACAAAAAAACTTTTCGCTCAAATTGAACTCACTTTTTTGTTTGTCCATTTTTAAAATTTTAGTGGCAATGGTTACTGCGGATCCGAATGCATCCACTGATAGCTTACGTCAGACTTAATTCTTTTTTGCTCTTTTTGCTTTGAAAAGAAGTCACTAAGTGGGAGATATTGAAAGGGTGCCATATCACCCGTGGTGCCATATCACCCGACTTTACCCTATGGGAGGTATACGTTCTAAACGAGATATAAAAAAAAACAAAAAAAAAACAACTTTCAGAATTCCATAAAAATCATCTGTATCAAATTTGAAGAAAATCTGTCCACCCGTTTAGGCTGTGGAAATGTGTACAGATGGACGCACAACCGCACAGACGCACAGACGCCACAGTGGGGAAAAGGCGGAAAAAACCCAACTTTCGGAAGTACGATTTATTTTGATACTGCACGTGTTTCTAACAGTAAATTAGTTGAAGAATCAGAAAATGAAAACTGTTTTTCAAAAAAAACAATTGTGGTCCTGGAGATTATCGCTCAAAGATGAAAAACAGTGAAAACTGATAAAAATACAAGTAGTTTCAAAATGATCTATTTTCCTTAAAATTTAAAGGTTTGAACCAATTTTTTTTTGTAAATAGGCCTAAAATAAATTGACAAACAATATGGTACATTAGTTTAGCGAAAAAGAATTGAATACAATTTTTTTGAAAAAAAACATTAAATTTTAGTGACTTTTTAGGTTCAAATTAGGTTTTAACTACTGCTTCCGTCTGCCTCTGTTGGCGGATAGGTTTTCCTAGATAGTATTGAATCTCAGCAATAGTTTAAAAAAAAAATCTCACCCGAAGACGTCCGTATTCGGTTTTTATAGCAATTTCAATCTGAAAAAGTCATTCAAAAAACAAAAACAAAAAAAATTAGGCAAAAAAGAAATATGCAGCTATTTTCGCCAGACAAATCTTTCTAAATGTATTTTGGTATGCTGAATCTGAATGTGAAGTCCGTTTTGCTAAACAGCCCAAAATTTTTGATAAGATTGCAAACAAAAATTTTAAACCCACAATTTTAAAGTTTTTCCCAATTCAGTCGCTGTTGGGATCAGGAGTTTGTGTTAATGAAACCTGCATTGCACATTTACCTATTAAAACAAATGTTTTTTCACTAAGCCACTTTTTTGACTTTATTTATAACTATCGGAATCGGAATACAGTAAAACTGGTTATTTGAAGATTCTCTTATCTTTAGTTCCACTTGTTTCCAAAAAAAGGATGGAATGATTTGATGGAATGTTCCGCTAATTGAAGGAAAAGTTTAGGCTTGGTAGCCGTTTAAATTTTATAACTAACCAAGGAAAAAAAAGTTTCCAAGAAAGTTAAATTTTGAAAAAAATGCCATACCTACCGTTTTTGGACATTTTTCCTTTTTTGAAAATTTTTGATTTTTTTTTTTTTGATTTATGTAAAATTCAAACGGTATTTATTAATAAAATGTTCAAATAAACTCAAAAAAATTTGATTTTTCTAAAAAAGCGATTGGAAGTAAGTCATTTACAGCTGCAAAAACTTGATTTCTGATTTTTTAATATAATTTTTTTCTGAGTGGGCGTGGCAATGGGTGGTCATTGGTGTAGATTTGTCTTGCTATTAGCTACCTTTCCTGCAAATTTCATGAAAATTGGTTCAGTAGTTTAGTTTTAATTGAGTTTTTTCCGGTCTCCCATACAAGTTGCCCCACAGTGAGACGTACAGAAGCACGGACGGAATTGCGAGACCCACTTTTTTGGAATTCTCCATCATCGTAATGTTGGTTTTGATTAAAACCTCAAATTTTTTTTCGACACGAAACCAATACTTGCCCTATAGAGCAAGTAAAAAAGTTAACAAGACCTTTTTTGTGGAGCAATCTGTTTCCTGCAAGAATATGTCATGCGCGTTTGATTATTATAATTTTTTAATTTGTTACAAAATTAAGAACAAAAAACGAATTTTTAAAGATTTTCTCGATTTTTGGACCTCAAATATCTACTTAACGGTTAAAGTGTATTTAACCTTTTTTTTAGAGCGTTCAATTTTCTACAAGGATATGTAAAAAAAATTGGCTAAAAAGTCAATTTATAAAGTCAATTTCCCAAAGAGCTCATATTTGGTGAGTATATTCTAGAGGTGTCTAGCAATCGAGTTTTCGAGGTACCAAATCAAAAAAACGAATTTCGATTTTTTTTTATACACCCTAATGCTCTGACTAAACCATTGCTACTTTTATGAAAACGTTGTTTAATTTAGACAAGATCTTCATCGAACATTTTTATATAAGGCTACATATATTTAAAAAAAAAAATGGCATCATCATAACCCCCTTGGGGGCGCCATCTAGCGTCAAAAAAAAATCGGAAAGATTAGGGATTTTTTTATTTTTTTTTTTTATGTTGTTTTTAAACTTAGGAACTTGATTCTTTAATAACAAACGCCCTAGTATACAATTTGTTAATTTTTGGGCTTGGACCTCGGTTTTTACTAAAGATTCTGTTGCAAGATTAGAAAGCTAATATGACTGTTTTAACTCTTTCTTTAAAATTTAGTTTAATTTTGTATCAAGTATCACACCGAGGTTTATATTTTGCGTGATCAGAAATCTTCAATGATCTCTTTATAGGCGGAATGTTGAAGTGTAGATTGTTCGTAAAAATGGATAGTTCTGTTTTGACAGGTACAAATATTTCCATTATAACATCGTTAGTTTTTCCACTTTAAGAATTGCAATAAAGCTTTTTATGAATCACACTTAATTTTCAAATTTGAGGAAAATCGCTTCAGGAAATGAGATTTTTGTAGAGAAAAACTGAATATCAGGAACTATTTTATTCGTATTCATAGTCATCGCAATGAACCATGTGCTATTGTACTTGTTATAACCTGTGTATAACAGTTATATTGTTATGTTAGTGGTTATGGTTTCGGCTTGGTGAAGGTTTGAATGTGAAAAGAATAATAATAATAATAAATTAATCAATATCCTATTTCTTTAAATAGGTTACTGATTGGTTTTAGAGCAAGACAGAGCCAAAAAACCTTTAGGCAATTTCCTTGAAAAAAATTCATTTAATATTTTACAAGTTCCTGTTTTGAACACAGTATGATGTTCGTTTCATACGTAAAGGTTAGAAAGAAGTGCTTTTCTTATGTTAATCTTGAAAAAAAAAATCCAATATTCTTATTAACAATTTGCACTTAGATTTGTTCTATTTCACTTGAAAAATAAACTTTTGTATGCACCAGATATGTATGTTGCACATTAAAATTAAAATTATTTCAATATCCTCAAGAAAGTTTCCAAACAATAAAAATACCCATACTAATACTATATAACATTTTTTTATTGTTGAATTATAATTTCCATTCATTTTTATTGTTTCCTTGTGTAGTTAGTTTTGTTTGTTTTTCTTTTTTAGTTATTTTAAATTCTTTATGTTTATTTTATCCTTTTTCTTCTTCTTACAGTCTAACATCGACAAGTCCTGTGCCCGCAGCAAACAATGAATAAAATTTGCACGAGATATTGTTCCTATAAAATTTACAATTAAATTTTGTTTTAAGACATATAACTCTTTTTCTACATAATTATAATAAAAACCAAATACATCGGTCCATATTTGTTATATATATATACTTATTTATTTCTTTTTTTCTTAAAGAATAAATGTTATAATTTTTTTTTTATAATTTTAGTATTTTTTTTTACAATAAACAGGAAATACAAGTATTTTTTTTTTATTCTTAAATATTATTATTTTTATATTCTTTATATACATAAATTTATACAAAGTGTAAATAAAATCTTTAATTAAAAACTATGAATGTATATCTTTAATAAACAAAAAATATATAAAATAGTAATTTTCTACTTTTTACAAACATTATTATTATACTTGTAAATTTAATTGTAGTTTGTTTGTTAAGTATAACTATTTTTAAATGTTTATTATATATAAAATTAAATTTAATTCACAAAAAAAAAAGATAAATATTAGAAAATAAATGTACATATAAATTTTAATGTTGACAACTTTGATTTGTCTGTGTTTATATACTTTTTTTTTAACATAAATTGATTTTCTTTCAGAACTGAGGAATATCTGGTATTTGTTCATCCCTAGCATAAAAGATCTGTGAAAAGGAACTCAAGGAGTGAAAGTCATTTTGTATAAACATGATAAAATCAATAAAGTTGTGTTTTTTTTTTTTTATAAAAATCAAGTCAATTAAATGTAAAATTTTCGGAACCAAAAATAAGGAAAGACTAAAATTAGTGTAAAAATCGAAGAAAATATGAAATAATATTTATGTGTGTACTGTGTATGTTTAAATTCAATAAAGCTTCAAATTAAATTACTTAATTCTACATAAATTGGTTTAAATTTTAAAGAGCACCCAACTTTTTGGCTACATTCATGAAAGAGACCTTTTTTTGATGCCTTATTCGATAGAATTGGAAGAAATTTGTTCACTGAATTTTTCTCCGAAAATTAAAAAAATAAATATATATACTTATTTATATATGGATAGGTCTGCTCACTACAAACTCATATCTTTATACAATAACTTGTTTCGATACTTGGATCCGAAGATACATATATCTGCTTCCGAATAAGAAAAAAAAAACATAACTGGAATTTCAAATATCTTTGCAACCAGTACTTAAAGGAACTTTTGGTTTTTGTCCATTTATAGAACTTAAAGAGACCTTTTATGTTAGGTTTCACTAATTTTTAAAATGCTTTTTTCGGAAAGTTTTTCTCAAAAATCTATAGAATATTGATATTTAGTTTTATAAGACAGAAAATTATTTGTTTTAAAACATTTCTACATAAAAAAAAATGTATTCTTAAAAAAATCGTTTTCAAAAAGTGCCAGGTACAAAAGGGGTACCTACATTTAACAATGGTGGATTAAATACTATAACGAATCTAACAATTCTGTTTAAATAGAAACAGCGCCACTAAAGGAGTCTGATTGGTAGTAACACACACAAGTTGTTGCTGTTCATTCAAAACCGTCAACATAAATTATTTCATTTATAAACATAAAAACTCAGAGGTCGAATCGACTAAGGCTATGTTATTCGCTTTGACAAAGCAATATACAAATGTCTTAAAACTTTCATAAGACAATCCATGTTCGTAAAAAGAACACTTTTTCAGATATCTTTTTTCTACCACTTTTTGTTAAGGAAATAGCTTTTTGACTGTTTTCTAAATTTACCTCAGTTTCCCCTTCTAAAATGTCAAATTTCGACAAAATCCTGAATATGCAAATTTTTAAATTTAATTTTCTCTGACATAATTTTTTTTTTACACCTCTAAAACTTACCATATAAGAAGGGTGGCGTTGTCGAAAAAACTCAAAATATGAACTTTAATGCGTGGCAACCCTATGCCTTGATAGGATGTCACCAGGCAACCCATGTGCAAACTGTTTCTTTAGACACTACCCTTAGGAAAATATAGCTTTCAACTGGTATAAAGACGTGGATAGGTCGTCCTATGACGGGATTTTTTCCTTTAATATATTGAAATACGAAAATAGGTACCTTTTCAAAAAATCCCTCCGCGAAAACGGTAAGTTAAATTAAAAATTTGACAAATACGTGTCAAGTTATTTTATTTTTTCTAACTTATCAAACAAAAAATATTAAAAAAAAATTTAATACTGATTTCTGGTGAATTATTTCTCAAATATCAAATTGGAGTATCATGACTTAATAAAGACTATGTCTCGAGTTGTAGATTTTTTACATTTTTTTTTTTTTGTATGTGTGGCTTTTATATTTTTATAATATCTATCGAATCCAATTTCAATTTTATTTCTATTACGTTTTGTTTAGAAAATAGATTTTTGCCCATTTTCTAAATTTACCTTTGTTTACCCTACTTTTGTTTACTACTTCAAATTTTAAAAAATCCTGAAAATTAAAATTTTCAAATTAAATTTCCTATGACATAATATTTTTTTTTATAACTCTTTGGCCATATAAGCAGGGTGGCGTATTCAAAAATAGGGAAAACTAAACTTTAAGGCCTGGCAACCCTATGCCTTGACAGGATATCGCTTGGCAACCCATGTGCAATTTATTTCCTTAGACACTACCTTTCAGAAAATATAACTCTCAACTGGTATAATGAGGGTAAGATGAGGGTAGGTCGTCCTATGGCCGGATCTTAGACTTTAAGGAAGACTGCCAAACTTCATAACATTTCATTAAATCAAACTAAGCTTCTTCCATCATCAAATCTTTCCTTTTTGTTAGTAGAGCTTACCCCAAGTAACAATTTGGCTTGCATAAGGTCCAATTTTTTTTGAAACTACAAGCTATTATAGTTTGTATAGGTTTAGTTTAAGGCTTCATTACGCAAGTCAACCATTTTGGAAAAAAAGGACGTCTCCTTAAGACTTCCTAGAAGTGTATAGAGGAAGCCTTGTAAATTTTTGTTAAAGAAGGCCTTTTTAAGACCTTTTTGAACCGTTCTAAGGAAGCCTCGTATTTTCAAGTGACAGAAGGCCTCTATAAGCCCCGTTCCAAGAGGTTCTTTTAAGTATGCAATGTATTTATCTTTTAAGTATCCAATATTTTCTTCTTGTAAGTATGCAATGTATTTTCTTAAAATAATGCATTTTTTCTTGTGCATTCGAAAAAAAAAACATTGCATTTTAATGTGAGGTATCAAGTAGCTCACTTTTTTCCACTCATCTAATGTTAGAGTATGGTCTACTGGTAGAGTGCTGTTCTGGTATGCGGAGGTACGTGGGATCGATACCTGGACGTGCCATTTGTGAAATTTAAAAATTTAATCTTTTTCAATTAAAATAAAATTCTTCCGATTTCAGAACAACAGAAAAAGAATCGCAATGGCCAAATAAGAAGAAAAAAACGAAATAGAAAAAAATTAAAAAAAAAAAATTCATAAATTCAACATCTTATGGCAACCTCAATAAGGCCTTATTATAACATCCAATGGAAATGATAGTTTCCTTACCGAAGCTAAAGCCTCGTTAAAATGTTTCGTTGTTTTGTAAAAAGAGACCTGCATAAGGTCGTTTTACGCTGTTCGTCAGAAGCTATTAGCTCATGGATTACCTATGGAGGAAGGTCTTGAAGAAATTCGGTAATGTGCGCCAAAATTATTTGTCCTTCTTCTTATACAAGTCAAAAAATAGTTTGCATTGAACCTTATACAAGTTTAATTGTTACTTGGACTCTACCTAAATCATTAAGAATTGAAACTTTATATTGCTAAGTCATAAAGGGTATCTCTCTCCAAAATATTTGTTTCACAACGGCTTACATAGAACTTTATTGGGTTTTGACTACAAGATGATAAATGATATACCTAATGTCATATGCATATAATGACAACGTCATAAAGCACCATTTCCGAAAATGCACTAAATTTCTAAAAAAAACAAATATTTATCAAATTTATATTGAGTTTTCAATCTTATTATTATTATTTTTTTTTTTTTCAATTTCACTTGACCATCAAGTATCAAATAATAAAAAAAAAAACGAAAGTCTCAAATGTCAAGTTCAGCATTTAAATTCAATTTCATTGAAAAACCCCATGATACTTAAATTTGTTGTTGCTTATTGTTTTATTAATTGTCGCTGTCCGAGAATGAAAGGCGATAAAATATTCACTTCCTCCGAATATTATGACGTATGTATTTTGTAGTTGTATGGTAATAGAGGAACACTTTGGAATTGGAACAGAACAATTGTTTTGGTTTAGTGGGTTAACATCGCCATCGCGTACTTGAGGGCCATCATCAGTCACACGCACATTAATCTTTAAAGCCCGAAAGTTGAATGAACGCCTGATGTCACATGTTTTTTCCATTTACAAAGATTACAACAAAATGTAAATAACGTCTTGACTTGATTTACATACTAACCTACATACCTACAAAAATTAATTGTTATTGTTTTATAAGGCTTGTTGAAAGCAAGGTCATCATCATCAGCGCGGATTGTGAAACTGAATCATGCATCAATAAATAAAAATTATTTAAATCTTTCTTTCTCTCTCTTTCTCTCTTTTTCTATCTCGTTTTGTTTTGCTTATCAGCAGCATGATGGAGCTTATAATTTTAATATTCTTATCAGTTACCTAATTTTACTGAGAATAAGTTTGCTATTCTAAAACTAAGTTTTATTATAGCCTTAAAAATAAAACTCAAGGTAGTTTTTGTTTTTTTTTTTTTAATAATTTTTATAAATAAATTTTTAAATGAACCTTGGGTCTTTGTTTTATTTTTGAACCTCACACGTGTGGTAAATTTCGGTTTGGGAATTTTTCGACTTTGAAGCGTTTCTAAGCCTGAAAAAAAAACTCTTCCTTTATAGATTTGTTTATTTTTACTTGATGATGAAATGATGCAAAAAATTAAATTGCTGGTCACATGGGTGCTTATCGTTTGGTCACATTACCACTTGCACATGTTTGTCCCTGTTAGATCTAGTTCTTGCAAGATATTACTCCCAGTAATAACCAAAAAAGACTAGAATGAATCATTGAGATTGTGTTCGACTTTATTTCAATTAATAAAAAGTCATCAAACAGATCTGTTAAGAAAATTCATTCTAGGTTCCAGGAATTTGAGAATTAATCAAGTAATGAAGGAGACTTCTTTGATGAGTATTGACAGTAATTGTTATTAATTTGGAAAAATGTTCAAATTTATGTCCTTGATAGTGCTAAAGCCTTTGATACTTACAAGTTTTCTAAAGATTTAAATTTAATATATTCGTTTGGAACTTTTTCATATTTTTGTTAGTTTAAATTTTAAAGTTAAAAATAAAATAAAAACAAAACATTTTATTTTTTTACAATTAAATAAAACTTAAAATAAATTTTATTCACAGACATAGTATAAATAGAATAGGGCTTTCTTCTTATAATCTACAGTCATTAACAACAATCAAGCTAAAGTCTCCATTTAAAATAAATTTGCAACTTTATATACAAAAATAAAATAGACTCATCCATAGGTTATGACTTTTCTTTGGTTTTTTGCACAAGGAAAGGTACTTAAATCAAAACACAACAAAATTGTCCATCTTTGCAGTCTGTTCCAGGCCTAATAAGTCTTGCTGGGCATCTATCTTTGCAATCACCCATGTGTTGGCGGCAAGGTGCTGGCCTTACGGGTACTTTAACAAAATAGTTCAAGTTGATTTTTTTTTTAATTAGGAAACTATTCGAATTCTTACATTCATAGCAGCATTCAACACCTAAGTGCTTATTTGATGGACAAAGGCCTGATTTTGATGATGTTTCGAGACAATCACTTCTATGCACGCAGAGTCCACCGAGCATGGCACATTCTCTGTCATTACGGTATACTTTCACTCCTTGGACCACTGGAATAAGATTAAATGTCATAAATAAATAAATAAATTCTATACAATTAAATCAAGAAAAGTATTGTTAATTGTTTTAGAAGCCAATTCCTCTTTAGAAACTGGCTTAAGGAATTAATTTTCATTTAACATTAGAATTCAAACTATATTTTCTTTTGAATAAAAAATTTAAAAAAAAATAGGTTAATCCAGGCTGTTTTTGTGATAGGTAAGAAAAAAAGTTCTGTAACTATCTACTTTACAAAAATTTATTTAACTCATCAAGATCTCTCAACCCATACAAATTAACCCGATTTCCTTGTTCCCTAAGGCGACTAAAAAAAGTTCTATAACACATCATTAATATGAGAGTTGAAAAAAACCCGTTTTCAAAAGAAAATGTTGAAAAATTAATTTTGGATTTTTTTTTTTTAAACAGAAGAGACCTAAATTTGTGGTTATAGTTTGATTCAATCAATGTAAAAATACGGAATGTTCGAAAACGTTCACACTGTCTACCAAAAATTAGATCCTTAATAAGGCTTCGATTGGCACTCTCTCAAGTCTTTTTTTTATATTTAGGTACTCTGGAGAATTAAAAAAACTTCTGATTTGGTCTTCATTTTTCTTTTTCAAACGAAATAAAAACAAAGTAAAATACAAAAAAAAAAACAATGTAAAATACAACAACAAAAAAAACAACATGTAAGTTTTTAAAAATTAGACAAATTGTATAAAATAATAAATAAAAAAATTTTTTTCATAATGTTAAATAAAGATCATAAAAACCAGTGAAGAATTCGTGAGTAGCAACAAAACGTTTTTTTATTTGCATTTAAAATCAATTGACCAAAATAGCCTGCATTACCAAATATAAAACTACGAAATAAACTTAATTTGAAATGGTTCTTCAAAGAGTTTCTATTGGATTGCAATCTGGGAAAAGTTCGGGTTACTCCATAAATCTTATGTTTTTGGACTAGAAACCATTCCAAACACTGCTAATTGAGTGAAATTACCTCCTTTTCTTGATGAAAGTTGTGGGATTTGTGTAGGTGAAGGTAAATGAAAGATTAACGTCACTGAAAAAAAGGGTCATTATAATTTAAAATAAACTTGAAGAATCCTAAACCCTAATTTCTTCACAGTGCATTATAAAATTTAAGTTGCTATGTATTAACAACAGAAAATTTTAAAGTTTCTTATGAGATTTAACAGATTTCCTTTAATAATACACTTTACTTTTACATTAACCCTCTGTCAGCACACGGGTGCGAATTTGGCAGGACAAAAATAAAAAAAAGTGGTCACAAAAAAGTCTCTTTATAAGGGTGAAAATATTTTTTTTCGGAATTGTGAATACAATATTCGAATTCGTCGGAATATTCTACATAAATTTCATACTTGATTCTCTATAAAATATTGTGACCGAAAAAAGTTCTAGCGACATGAAAAAGTATAAACCAAATTCGCACCCGTGTGCCTATCACGTCACAAAAAAGAGGTGTGCCTACAATGGGTTAGCCCATTTCATGGGCCAAAGAACCCAAATTGCCACTCTCCTTCACCTTCCAAAAATTAAAATGTTCTTAATGTTTACTTTATAATATGACTTGTTTAAGGCTACTCTTCCCACAAACAATTTTAAACATGTTTGTCAAACATGTAAACTAAAAAAACGTGATGATTTCGACCCATTAATTAAGGTTATAATACAGTCATACTTTTAGGCTGTCTGATTTTCAAGCTGAAGGACAGACAAACCTTCTCTTTCATAATTTCATTTCACAAAATTGGTCTCGATATATCAATCGAAGATGACATGATTGCTATCTCAAGATCAATTTTGTTACGAAATTACTTGACATAATTACCGATATCGAGTAATAAAAATTGTAAGTGCTGTTGCCTACTCACGATGTGTAAACATTATGAATATTGAATTATTACAAATTGTTTGAAGTCTGCTCACACATTGGTGTCAAGCAAGCCACTCCAATACTATACCATAAAGATGTTTTATTTATTATACTAATAGCTAGTTGTTATGCTATGGTAAATCCCACATGCTGAAAACTAACATAACATCGCATAAATAAAAATTTTGATTTATTGCTTGTTTTATACTATGTTCCTCTCCAATTTATAATTGAATCACAAATACCACGTCAAGATTAACTTTTCTGGAAACAAATTGCGAATAAAGCATTTTGAAGCTCTTTCACCTAAATTTAATTATAGTAATATTTAGGCATTTTCTACGGATCGCACTATAAAATATAATTTAGGCACGAATATGTAAAGTTCTATGTTTCCCAATTGCATTTTACGTCTGAAAACCCAGAGAGTTATAAATTCGCAGGAAGAACTTTAAAAATTGTATTCTCTTTTGAAAATGGGCACTACACTGAACCAAATCCTTACGTAAATACAACGAAAAAATTCGTTGAGCCAACGAAAATTTAATTAATTTTCAGCCGATGAAAAATTTAATTGGCTCAACGAAATGGCTTTCATACGTTAATGAAGAACTTCATCAATCAACGAAAACTGTAGTATTTTAATGAAATTTTTCATAAAAATTTTTGATCGAGAGTTAATGAATTTTTACATCACTTTACGAAATTTTTCATCGATTAACGTAAAATTTAATTAACCACGGTGATATTTTTCGTTAGTCAATGTATTTTTTGATTAATTTATGAAAGAACTTTCGTTAGCTAACGAATTTTTTCGTAAATTTAATGAACATTTTTATTAAATTACGAAAAAATATTTGTTAGCTAACGAAACTTTTCGTTGTATCAATTGTATTTTTTTATTGGACTTGTTAAATTATTAATTTAATATAGTCCAAACCAAAAATTGGCGTTTCGACCCGGTGGAGCTCACTTAAGTCAACTGATGAGTCCGACTTATCGTGAGACACCTTGTCAATACGCAAATATTTTTTATATTCAGCTCAGCTTACATAGATTTTTAAACAAAAACCTAATGTGAACTATATAAAGCAAGATTCAATTTTTAATCATTAAAACAGAAATGCACCCAAGTCTAGGTTTTTTTTTTTTGTAAGGCAACGATTTTTTTCGTTAACTGATGTATTTTTTCATAAGCCAATGTAATATTTAATTAGTATATGAAGAATTTTCATAAGCTTATGAAGATTTTCGTTAGTTAATGTTGAATTTCATAAGTTAATGAATTTTTTCGTTACTTAATTAAAACTTTAATAAAGTAAGGAAAAAATTCTTATTTTTATTCTTTAAAATGAGTATGAAATTTTTCGTTAATTGATGAATCTTTTCATTGAATTGGATTTTTTGGCACTAAAAAGGGAGAAAAAGTGTATGAAACGTTTTCATTAATTGATGAAGGTTTTCATATTACGAAAAATTACATATTTTCGTTGAGCCAACGAAAGTTTCGTTGGGCCAACGAAAATGTAGTGTATGAAACGATTTTCGTAAATTACGAAATTTATTATTTTCAGTGTACAACTGATATGAACATAATGTACAAACATTTTTCCAAAATTTTTTACACATAATTCTGGATTTGAGGCAAAATTTTTAAATGCAAGAAGAATAAACCTCTTCTTTCTGTTGAAATATTTTTACCGACTTCCAAAAAGGAGGAGGTATTCAATTCGTCTGTATTTTTTTTTTTTTTTTTTTTTTTTGTTTGTTACCTCATAACTTTTGACTGAGTGAACCAATTTTGATAATTCTTTTTGTATTGGATGTGGTCCCATTTCATAAAAAAAGATTATTTTAAATCATTAGAGTTGTTAACTTTTGAGAAAATTGATCCTCCAGCTAACTCGTTGGAAAAATGTCCTAATCTTGATCTGCGAAATCTTTTGGTAGTTAGCATTTATTTTATGAAATCTAGGCCCAATTCATGCACTGCCCATTATATTTAAAGTCTCCATTTAAAATTAAAAAACTATCTTAAAATTTTAAGATTTCCCTTATTTAATAGCGACTTTAAATTTAATGGGCCTTAAACAATTTTTTTTTTTTCTTTAATTTGAATTAAAAAACCAAAAATAATATGACAGCAGCAGAAGTAAAAGTTAAAAAAAAAACAAATCTGCAATACCCGGAGCAGCTTGGACCAGTTTTCCAAATATTCGACATTCTTTGGTTAACTTGCTCAACTTAAACGAAACCATATAATTTCGACAGCATAAATCGATTAGAAACTTTTCAAAATTTTAAAACTCATCTCAAAATCTCCCATGTCACACACATTTTTTTATTTTTTATCACATTACATTTTCCATATTGTTAAAAAATTATTGCTAACTATATAATGCAAGCTTGTAAACAAAAAAAAAACCAACATTCGCAATATTATAAACTGCAACATCGATTTTAAATAGCAAACGTGGATAACAAAACAATTACAATGTATATTTGAATTATATACAAAATAAAAGTACACAAATTACACAAAAATATTGCATAATGAATTATTCACATCATCATAATAATCACTTATTTTTGTTTTCATGAACAAAAGGTTTCGAAGTTCAAACTGATAAACTATTGAATTCATGAATTTTCAAGTTTAAATAGAAAATAAAATTAAATGTTCCAAAATTCACATCGTTCACCATAACCACATAATAAGTAGGTACACATTTCATAGGGCCTCTAGTTCAAGATCACCGTAAAACTTACTTTGGGTATCATATAGCACTTCATTTTCTTCAGTTTTTTGTGCTAAAATTCCATTAATAAACATTAATAAAAATAGTGTTAATGCTGTTTTTGATTTAGCCATGATTTATTTTTGTTTAAGTTAAAAATTGTTTATATAGAGATATTTTTGATTTTTTCTATTTGTGAAGAAGATTATTTATTTATTTATTCACTCTCTCTCGGCTCGAATTTTTCAACTGTTAACACTTCACTAGATCTTTCTCAACTGAGTGTTCTAAATTCCAGAGCGATTCCTTTTAAGCAAAGTTTCAATTAATATTTTTTTTATTTATACAAAAACAAAAAAAAAAACAATAAAAAAAAACCTATAAGAACAAAAAAAAAAAAGTACACAACTTGTGCTGAGCGGGCTTTACTTTGCGATTATGATTTGAATTCCGATTCCGCGCCAAATAAACTATATTCGCCGCACTTCTTCACTTTCGCTTCAAAATCAACACTGTTTGCCCGATTGACGGTATATGGGCAGCTGAAAGATACAAACAAAAATCAAATACTCGTACTCGTATACTGAACTGAAACGCTTTCGTTAATAAATTCATTTGAAGAATTACAAACAACAATAATTATTATTAAATAAAAAAAAAAGAAAAAAAGAAAATAGTTTGGCAGAATACTATATGAATAGGGGAAAAGAGGGCATAAGAAACTTTGAGGTCAAAAATTTAAGAATTATTTGAAATCAGTAAAGAATAAAAGACACCGAGTTAAATTTCCGTTGATTCTTTTTTAGAATCCGAATTTACACCCTTCTCCCCTACATACGCATTTCTATCTAATTTATGTTAACTTTTCTAATTTTATATTATTTCCAAAAAAGAAATGAATCTTAAATTTGTATAATTTATTTAAAAGTTAACAATAAACTGCCCATTTTAAAAATATCCCATATTCCCCTATGCTACGAATTGGAGAAGGACAAGCCCCACTACAGAAGTGGAACTACAATTTTCGCAGAAGTCACGGTTCTGCTAGATTGTTGAGGAAACGGCGCGGGCGGCGTGGCCGGCGGCATGGTCGGTTCGGTTGGTGGAATACCAAAATGAGATAGTGGAAGCCGAGGAAGTCTCTCTGTTGTTTATGTTTATTGTTTTTTTTTTTTCGTTTTCTTTTTTTTAAATTTTTTTCTGACCAGAGTCCAGACTTTTTATAACAATGATGATGATGATGATGATGGTCATGCGGTTGTTCTCGTGAGATTTGAATGCGGAATTCACTAGGGGATGATGGTTTGTCTGGAAGTGGATGATGATGAGTGCTTATCATTATCTTTAACTGCAATTTCAGTGATTGAGACACATCTGGCAGATATAAGACTTATTTGCGCATTGACATTGGAAAATAAATAATAATTAAAAACTTATGCAATAATTTTTTGCTTGCGCAAAAAGTTTTTTCTTTCCAATACGTAACACAATATTAAGGCTAGGAGGTTTAATAAATTTATAATCATTTGCCCCCTTTTAATTGCGTTGTCAGATATTTTTTTAACATGGCGCGATGCAACAGATTTGTTGTTTTTAGAAATAGGGTCTCCCCCGGATTTTACGGATGAGGAATTTTTTAGTGATAAGAAAATTCATTCAAATTGATTGATCTCAATAAATTGATGAAATAATATTTTTATATTATATAATACTTTTTAATTGTAGAAGCTTGAGAAGATTCGAGAATATTATTTGCTTCATTTTGTGTATACAAGACACAGAATTTTAAATTGACTGTTTGGTAAGGAAGTCGGTTTTGTTTTTTGATAAAAATGATTATTTTTTGTAAAATTTGTAAGTTATTAGACTTGTGATTTAAGTGGATTATGAAATTATTATTATACAAAATTTTCTCAGTTTAAGTGTAAATAAATATTAGAAATAATACATTCCTGATCGAAAAAATTTAAAACAATAAGACATGACAAATATTTAAGTGTATAAATTTGCTTTTAATTAATAAACATATGTTCGTCCACAAAAGTCAATGATAAAAAAGAACCCTTGAGTGTGTGCTTATTATAAAAAAAGATGGATCACTACGGCGTATGTGTAACATTTTTTTTTTTTTTTTTAAACAAACTTTAGTTGCCTTGGAGTGCTTTTTTTTAATATCTGACAGCAATGCCTGATCATTATTATTGTATTATTATTTTTTTCTGTACGTAAGTCTGTAGTTTACCTTTATCCTCATTTGAAATTTAGGCAAAGATATAAACTCCTATTTCGGTAGTGAATGGTTATACCTACCGACCGGCTGCTCAGAATACTTTTGAGCATCGATGCGTTGTGTGAAATGAAAAGTTAAGACACTGTCAAAGTATTACCTGAACAGATACAGGAAAAGTACTTGAAATTTGACCATGATTTTACATCATAGCTGGTAAAATTATCAAAAAAGTTAAGGAATTAGTACTTTAAACTGTATTTCCCATGGTTTTCTTCTCTGTTTCCATAATTTAGAAAACAAAATCTATGGACTTAACAAATAAGGTCCTGTTTTTTAAATATATTTTTGAACCATTAGTAAAGGTACATGTCATAAAAACGTTTTTTTTGGTTTCGGAATTTCTCATGAATTACTTAACTGATTTCAACGAAAATTTTTATAAAAATGCGGTTGAGTAGCTTTAAAATTAAAATTTTTCAAACATTTTCAAAAAAAAAAATATTGTTGGATTGTTATTTTAGAATTTCCTTTTTTTTAAAATCAATGTTTTGTATTCTTTTAAAATTCTATTTTTTTAACCAATTAATAATTGTATGAGAAAGCCATCCAAGTTTTTATTTTTGAAAAAATGTTTAAATTAAAAACAAAAAATTTTCAAAAAAAAAATAAATTTTTTGGTATACAACAAATTTATTGGCATACTGAGTTTAAAGATCTTAAGAATTCAAAAAGATGTTTTTGAAATAATTATAAATTTAAATTCCTTTAAAGTTTCTTTCCTTTTTTAAATTGTTTTTTTTTTTTATGAATATTTACATATGTACATACAATTATTCAATTTCATCATTCAATAAATTTTAAATCAAAAAATATAAGTAATTTGGTCTTATTCGAATCCTACCTAAATATCCAATAGTAGTATTTATAATCTTATTCGATTCGCTTTTGAACATACATTTAGAAAGTTAAATATCAGATGAAGATGATAAATAGATTTTCTAAACAGAAATAAAGTAGTAAGGACTGCGCAAAATTAAATTGAAAAGTAAAAACTATACTTACACAAAAATTATAGCACACAGCAAAGCTTATATAGAAATTTATTACCTCCAAGTTGTGCATATTGTAAACAAAAATTAATTACAACAAATCGTTAGATCTATCTACAAGCAAAAACATCATGCTGTTGTAGTTATTCTGACATTGTTATTTCTTTTCTACTTTCCTTTTCCATTGATGTTTATTTGTTTTATAATATTTACGATCATACTCGTATAGCGCTCATCGTAACATAACCATGCCTCCAAGATTGTAATGAAAAAAGATATTAAAAAAAAAACGTCATCTATGATTGTTTTGCTTGACCGGCAAGAGTCGTTGTATTAATCGGACATCAACAGTGAATTATTATATTGATGGTTTTTTTCTATGAGTTGTAAAGTAAGAGAATTTTAAAGGCTTGTTAAATTTTCGTAAAAAAAAAATAAATGTGATCAAAATCTTCTCAAGGAAAACGTTGAAGAAAATTGTTAAATGATTCCTATCAAGTATTAATCGATATTGAAATGTTCCTCAATTTGATTTTTGTGGGATATTTTCCTATTTACCTACTTGATGATAAATAACATAACACAAATTTGAAATTTAGAACAAAACCGTGTAACCCGCAGAGAGTGTATCACATTGATTTTTCTTTTGATATCAATCAATTTAGATGGCGTATCACATGCAAAATTATAGGTATGTCTGCTTTTTTTTTACTGTCACATGGTCAATGGTTAATTATTTTTTAAGTCACATTGATTCAATTAAATTATTTAGGAAATATAAAAAAAAATAATGTCAAAAAATTGATAACCGAAATGCAGCAGTATAACCGATTTTATCTTGGAAAAACTTGACAATTCTTACCTAAAAAAGGACTTACTCAGTTGCGGACTCATTTTTGTATATCAGGGAAAAAAAAGTAGGTTTAAGAATTTTAAGTTTTTCTTAGAGATATCTTATCTAAGTAAATTGTATCAAAATAATAGTGGAAGTACTGGTTGGGAAAAGCAAACTATATTTATGTTAAATCATCAATGAAATCAAACAGATCTTACACTTTTTGGTTGATATTAATTATAAGTTTAATGGGATTCATATTCAAGAAGTTCATCAACCTGATGTACTTTGTCGACGCAAATTTTAATAACGTGAATAGCAGTCAAACAACTGTCTTAAGTAGTTCAAATTTTTAATTATGCAGTTCAGTGGGTCGATTTTAATTGTTTTCAATAATTTGTATATTTGTTTATATATTTAACGAGCAGAGCTGTTCTCACGTTGCTTCGTATTTGAAATAAAATACACGTCGCACGTTCATACATATGTATTTGCTTTTGTAGTTCAAAGTTTTTCAATATCGCTGTATGAGAATTACAGTATCGGACAAAACATTTGCAACTCAAAGTGACATTGATCAAATTTAACAATTTCTTAAAATTTTAATCAATACTTAAACAAACTTTAATACATACCTACATTTCGAAAGCTCATTGTCTAAAGAAAATAAAAATGGGCCAAATTACTATTTAGTACCTAAAAAGTTGTCCATTTGGACAGTGAATTTTGAAAAATATATTCATATATTTAAGTTGACATAGAATGGTTATAATTTAATCTATTGTTAAATAACATTTGCACCGATGTTATGAATAATATTTCTATATTTATGACAGTTCAAAACACAAACAACTGCGTTACTTTTCTGCAAATTTCAGTTTTATTTGTAAAATCATATAATTAAGCTTTCTGAAGTTCCTATTTGAAACTATAGGAACAACGTAAGTCTCCTATGAAGTTAAATCACAGAAAAATTAATTCCAATTAAACATTTTAATAGTTTATTACCAAAAATAAGTTTTAAAACTCACTGCGTTACCAAGATAAACCACCATGTTACCGTGATTTGTAAACAATTCTATCCAAATTTGGGTTTCAAACTTGTAAATGTAAATAATGTTAATTTTATAACTCAATATGTATTTGCTACTAATATGTACTTTTTCTTCAAGAAAAATGAAATTCAACCAAGGGGACATTTTTGTAGGCACTAAATAGTATTTTGGCCCAAATATTAAGTAAACTAAGCTGAATTGTTTTGGGTAACCTCAAATCACAATGCGACAAAATAATTGCAACATTTAATTCAACTTCAAATAAATTAAAAAATAATTAATATTTAGTGATAAAAGGTTTGTTTGATATCACGGCCTTTCACCTACGAGGCATTGGTTCACTTAAATTTTGTAAAGAAGTTAATGGTATTTCATTCCTAGCCTTTTCAAACGTCCTTCTACAGTTCAAATATTCTATCGATTAATTTGCCGTTTGTGGATCTTGTAAATATTTTCTTTTGGTTTAAAAATAAGCGACAACAGTGGGCAATCCATTACTGTAATATTGTCATCATAAACCACGTTTTTACTGGCCTTTCTTTCTGATTTGGCTAAATGTCGTACTGACATACCCAACAAAATGACATTTTCTGTTTCGCAAAGTGCAATATACTTGCTTCTAAAATATATATGGTAAAAAAAATGTATATGGTAGTATGTTTTATGGAAACTCCTGCAAACATTTAACCCTATATGTGCATTGCATATATTAGAGTACTATTTAGTACCAAAAAAGTCACACATTAGCGGGTTTTTACTTTAAATTGACTTAAGTTGCTATAATTGATCTTTAGTTCAATGATTGTTGCAGATAATATTTCTTGGAAATTCTAGATTTCCAAATAAATATTTTTTTTAGCGTAATGGAAAGGCACATCACAAAGTTTAAAATTACTAATTTAGTATCTGAAAAATCACCGCACAAGGTGAGTTTTTACCTCAATGAATCATTTTTTACCCAAAAATGTATCATTACTCTTAATTTGCTATTTAAGAAATCAACAATGTTCGTAAATAGTAGTTATTGATTTTAATAATCTAGATTTTGAAAAAAAAAAAATAATAATTCTTTTTTGAAAACAATAAGGAAAAAAATACAGATTTAGGTTGCACCTGCATCTCAAAATATGTATGTATTCCTAAATTAAAATTAACATATATTCTTATCGCTTCAGCATGATTGCATACAAATGAGAATTTTATTGTGTTTTATTTTTAATTCAGAATTAACAAACCTACGCCAGAAGCCAGATAAGCTTAATACGTGGGTGTTTTGTCTTGTGGTTTGTTTTGTTTTTATTTTTTGAATAAACCATAAAAAGAAGCCGGTGAATTACCTGAACCTTCCGCAATTTAAATTAAATTGCAAGCTTTGGTTTGATTGTGTATATGAATTATGTGACAAAATCAATTATATTTGAGTCATTTTGTAGATATATCTACTAACTATTTTCATAATAAATGTGTTCGTAGTTGTAGGAAGTTTTGCCGCACTTGTTTTGAAAATTATTATAACTCATCGTTTTTTTTTTATATTTTAAGTAGCGAGGTACAGACTTGTTTCAATTGGTGTTTGGAGTTTTGTTTCGATTTTATATTTAGTGAAATATCTTATGTGTACCTATTATAACGAGAAGTAAAAAAGATGATGATTTTGTTTGATTTTTGGAATCTCTGTTAGATTGGAGACACGATAACAGTTAAATTTTTAAATAAATTGACTTTGATGAAATTTCTAGGTTTTCAAAGATTTTTGGCAAAAAAAATATGTACATAAAATGAAATGGAAATGAAAATCTTCAGTTTTTATTTGCATCGTTTTCTTACATTAAGTGAATAATATTGAGGAAAAATTTCAAAAACTAATTTACTGTTTTTATTTTTATCTTTAATGATAAATTTTTTAAAAATTTTGTGAAAATGAAAGTACCTACCTCAGATTAAATTTTGTTTGAAACAATTTTTTTTTTTTTAATCTGACCAAATTATTATCAATCCAATAAGTTATTACTGGCATTTATGGAAAAATCGTTTTTATGTTGTTTTTCCGTTTTTGAAAGTATTTTTCTAAAATAACGAAGAAAAAAATAACAAAAATAATAAAAAATTATTAAAATTATTTTTATTTTAAGTGGAGCGATCGAATATAATTCAATTTATAAGTTCAAGTGACCTCAACTCAAAAAATTTATAAAGCGTTTCGCCCAGGTACGACAGATCAAACTGATGAGTCGTACCTGAGCGAAACGCTTCATAAATTTTTGGAGTTGAGGTCACTTAAACTTATAAATTGTATTTTTCTAAAAGTAAAGTAAAAATTTCTGCAAAACATTTTCCACTAACTATTTTCTTTGGTTTGAGTACAAGGTAGTAAAAAAAAAATTAAATCCACAAATGAATATTTTGCTTGAGAGAAAAGCTTTCTTAAAACAAAACAAAAATTGGGTTTCGCGAAATTCTATAGAAATGCAACTATAAAGAAAATAATAAAAGAACAAAAAATTGTTTTTACCCTTTTCTCAATATTTACATAAATAAGAAAATCCAACTAAAAATTTCGATTTTTTACTCACATACAGTTTTTACAATTTTTGGCCAAAATTCGTTAAAACCCGTTTTGAGTTTTAAAAACTCGAAAAAAAACACCCAATCGAATTATTTTATGAAAAAAAAAATGTGTTTTTTTTCTAAAAAACAAAATTTTTGAAAAATTAAGTTTTTGGAAAAAATATTTTTTTTAATTTTGGTACATATTAGGTTAAGATTATGCCCTTATAATTATAATTTCTTAACCTAATATCCTTTTATTATTTTTGAAATTGATTTATGCGATTAAATTGTATTTTTAACGACTTAAATGATTTTTATTTCAATGAAAAGAATGCTATATTTTTGTTAATTTTTTTTTTTTTTACATTTAGATATTTATAAATAAATATTTTAAAAATTTTCAGCAATCTTAAGACCAAATGCCATTTATGCTTAATTATTAGGTTGCAACTTTGTATATATTTGCCACATCGAACTACAAAAATAATTCTCATATGTAAAAATAAACAAGCAATATTAACTACTTAAAAGTTAAGCCATTTAAATATAGTCTCTAACTTCCAAAATCGCGATAATTTTCTTCTCTATTAAAAAAAAATAATATGCCTTCACCATCACAAGAGAAACTTCCCCATTACAATACAAATTCAATAAAAATTTTCGATAGAGGACGCTAATAAGAAAAAAAACATTGGTTCATAAATTTGCTTGATTAAAAATGGCGTCAGTGTTGGGTTATTGTCTCAACTAAACCTTTATTTTTACTCCATAGGGGGCGAGACTGATTAAAATTGTGTGGTGAAATTTCAGTTTTAAATTGAAATTCAAATATAAAAGTATAGACCAGGGTCGATAATTTTTGAAACCAAAAAAAATCATAGTAGAATGAAACCCATTGGAAAAGGAGGTGAATATGATGAAAATTAAAGGAAAAATAAATTACGGGCGAGACGAGTTCGGGAAGTGGGTGGGTTGAGTTTTTAGTGGTAAAAAATGGTATATCTCGATTTCCGACAAAACTACAAATCCTATAGAAAAAAAATGTATGGCAAAGTTGTAGGTAATAAAAAGATCTACAACTTTTGTATCAACAATTTTTTCACATAACCTCAAAATTTATGTGAAAAATTCAAAAAACCGAGTTTTTGGTATTTTATTTTTATCTTTTTCAAAAACAAAAATTTTTCTACGAAATTTGGTGAAAACTTACCTTATTATGTCCCAAATACACTGTAATTTATTTGATTTAAAATATTAATTTGTTCACCTTATTTTGACTTAATACCAAAAAAACACCCTAATTTCCAATCGAAAATTCATGTGTCAAAATATCAGCTTTTTTCAAAAAGTCGGTGGGCATTTCGTTCGTTAAAATGTCTATTTTCTGATGGTGTAAAAAAAATTTACATTAGTATACTATAGAACATGTTCTAGTAAAATTCAAAAAATGAAAAATGCTTGAATTCGAAAAAAAATTTTTATCATTGTTTACAATTTTGGCCTATTTATTCAAACTTACACTTTAATTACTCAAAAAACGTAAGATTTCATGTAACATTGATTAATCTTACGTTTTTTGAGTAATTAAAATTAAATTTTGAATAAATAGGCCAAAATTGTAAACAATGATAAAATTTTTTTTTCGAATTCAAGCATTTTTCATTTTTTGAATTTTACTAGAACATGTTCTATAGTATACTAATGTACAATTTTTTTTACACCATCAGAAAATAGACATTTTAACGAACCACCCACCGACTTTTTGAAAAAAGCTGATATTTTGACACGTGAATTTTCGATTGAAAATTAGGGTGTTTTTTTTTGTATTAAGTCAAAATAAGGTGAACAAATTAATATTTTAAATCAAATAAATTACAGTGTATTTGGGACATAATAAGGTAAGTTTTCACCAAATTTCGTAGAAAAATTTTTGTTTTTGAAAAAGATAAAAAAAAATACCAAAAACTCGGTTTTTTGAATTTTTCACATAAATTTTGAGGTTATGTGAAAAAATTGTTGATACAAAAGTTGTAGATCTTTTTATTACCTACAACTTTGCCATACATTTTTTTTCTATAGGATTTGTAGTTTTGTCGGAAATCGAGATATACCATTTTTTACCACTAAAAACTCAACCCACCCACTTCCCGAACTCGGCTCGCCCGTAATTTATTTTTCCTTTCATTCTTATCATATTCCCCTCCTTTTCCAATGGGTTTCATCCTACTATGATTTTTTTGTACTTTTTAATGTTTTTGAAGGCATCGGCACTGGTCTAGTATCTAACTATCACCAGAAAAAAAAATTTTGTTTGAGAACTTTATAAAGTGTAGCGGCGCAGTAGAAGCATTATGGTAAATCTGGACTGAAAAACGTTACATACATTCTAAGTAACTTAAAACCCGATTTTGATCACATTGACAGGACAGCACAATAGACCAACGACAATCTGAAGAAACGATTACTATTATCAATTCTAAGGTCGAAGAGGCAATTTTTTGAAGATTGGATAAGATTAGTAAAATACAACAATCAGCCGCTGAACTTGTCCGATAACTTTGAAGAATGGCAAAGGAAGTTCTATGACCTGAATGCAGCTGTAGATGAAAGGATCGATCTTGTCAATGTCAATAAAGCGTCTTCTTTATTGACCCGTTCAACTTATAGACCAGTGCCAATCCGGTTTTCAGAATGCAAAAGTTAAACAAATTATTAGCAGCATAGCAGGTGGTGGGAAAATTTAGGATAAATGGTATATAAAAGGGGAAAAATAAATTGCCCACAAAAAAATTGGGGGAAAGTGGGTGGGTGGGCGAAAAAGTGGGGTGGGTGTCAAAAATCATTGTTTTTTACGATTTCTGTCAAAATTGGACGTCCTATCGAAAAAAATCAAATGTAAAAGTTGTAGGTAGTATAAATGTCTACAACTTTTACTCAAACAATTTTTTTCTATAACCTCAAAAATATTGAAAAAAAAATGCAAAAATTCGATTTTTTGATTTTTAATTTTTATCTTTTACAAAAATAGTTGGATTTTAACTAAACTTGGTTCAAAATTACTTTGTTATATTTTCTATCTATTAAAAATGTTTTTTGAGCAAAAAGTTAATTTTTGGATTTTTGACGAATTTAATTTGAAAAAATATCCTATTTTTCAATCAAAAAATTTAATGAAAAAATTTTTGATTTTTGAAAAGTTTGGAATGCAATTATTTAGCTTAAATCCGTTTTTTAAAGATTGTGTGGAAAAACTATATTTTCGTTTTAGAAAATATTGAGAAAAATTGAAAAAAAAAAAAACCAATTTTTAAGATTGATTTTTCCGTAAATGACAGTAATATTGGCGAGAAATAATTTTCCGGTCATTGATTTTTTTAATTTGAATCAAGCACTAAAACAGCTCTAACGTGCAAAGTTTTTGAGATATTGAATTTTGAACGTCCCAAACACTATTTTTCTGATTTTTGGCATGGTAATATGTCAAAAACGTGATGTGATGAATTTTTCTGACTTCCATTTGAAAAATATACTTTGATTTCTATAAAAAAAAAATTTTGTTGACTAGTGAAATCGAGCAGGGTAGACAAAATCGAATGCCTTGTTCGATTTCATGATTAAAAGGGTGTTTTTTTTTCAGGGTGAGTGAAAGTATTTAACAAGCAACAATTAATCCCTCCTCAAAGATTAAGAATTAAAGTAAATGATGTCCCCCAGAATCTAGAAAAGCATCCCAATTGACGGATAGGAAGTTTTATTAACAGCAAAAGACACTCTGGCAGTGTCGATACCTAAAATCTATAAAGATCCAATCGATGTTAAGAGGACTTAAATAACAATGAAAACCATTCTAAAACAAAGCTTGTCCAAAATTTCAATTCCATTTCCGTAATTTTATAACAGAAAAAACCATTAACTTCTACAAAATGAGTTCTAGTTACTTAAGATACCAATGTCAAAGAAATTCAGATCGCCAATAACATATGGATGGTAATAATGTCATTTTCTGATTGTAATCTCAAGTTTAAATTTTTTTAACGAACAGCTAAATTTGTATACTTCCAGTTAAAAAAATAACAATAAATATTTTATAGATCATAATTATAATTATTTTTGATTTTTATTAACTTATTGTTTAAAATCACAGCTTTTGGCACACAGTCTTTTTCTTATCTTAAATAAAATTCTTGTTAAAATTAGCAAATTATTCCTATTTCTGGACTTCATTGTTTGTTTGAAGCGTAATTGACGGTATTTGATCTTTGTTTCTTTCATTTTCATTATATGGCACTTGCACAACAAACACTTTACATGAAGATGTTGATGAATAATTGTTAAATCCTTGCATGACATTTTCATATTTTGGTGGAGCAAATTCACTATAAGATGGTGCTGGACTTGATGGTTTTGTTGTTACCGGGTCCACATTAACAGCGACGTTAACTTCAAGTAATGGTGTAACATTTCGACGTCTGCATATCAGCAGTAAAAAAAATATAACACTTATAAGAAATGATATCAAATACCAAATATTTGATGTTGTTTCCATTTTTCCTTAAACTCCTTATTGAAATTTGGTGAAATCTATAAAACAAACAAATTGGAAATAAGTAAAACTTTTCAATTTTATAGTCAAAAATATCACAAACTCACTGGTTAAATTTTTTATGATTTCCTAAGTAGTTGTTTAACTCTTATTTTATCTTTATCAGCTTTAAATTTTAAAAGTGTCCTAATTGTTAGTAATTTACTCGGGCAGACCATTTGTCTACTTCGTTACTTTCACAACTGAGAAAATTTATTACAAAACATACAGGTTAATGGAAGAATTTGAAGAAAGAAAGCTTTCAATTACTTCTAGCAACTTAATTTTCATGATTCATTTAAAAAAATGTCTACTCTTATCTAAAATTTCTTGGTTCAATATTTTTGATCATTCATAATGGCGGGCGACTCGAATACGCTTACAAAGTGCAAAGATAGGTTCTTCAAGTACCTATTAAACAGGAACTGTCAAGGTACTTGAAATTAGTTAGGGTATCGTTGGGTAAGAAAAAAAACACAAAACACAAAAGAATACAAAATAAAAATATAAAATATGTTTGTAATTTTCTTGTGTAGTATTATTAAGCCTTTACACATTTTATTAAAATGACTGTGGTTCATAATTCATCTTCACTTTCCTTTTGATTCAAAAAATATCAATTGCGAACTAAAAATTTTAGCAACCAATTTAAAAAGAAATCGATTCAGAATTTTGATTTATGGACAGTCAAAATTCATATCTAGAATATATTCATTTTTACGAATAAAAATTATAAGTGGGAAATTTTGTTGAAAGCACTTGTTTTAGATAATCTAGAGTGAAACTTCAATTCTTATTAATTAACTGATTGTTCGATATTATCGAGAAATGATTTTTTTTTAGTACAAATCGAGTTCTAAAGTCTTTATTTACATGAGGGGTGATTCTGATCATGAACTTTAAAATCATGACACTGGAAAATTCTTAGAAAATTATTTTACCATGAATTTGTTTTTGGTTGATGTTGATATCTTCAGATTAAATATTAATTCGGCAAATTAGTTCATCAAGTGTCTTACGTTAAGATAAGTAAGCTTTAATTTTTATAAGTTTGAAGCAATAACATGCTGAACAAGAAAATCTATCACTCAACACCCCTTCTCATTTCAACAATCGCAAGGGAGTAAAACAAATTCCTTTCAGGAAAGTATGGAAATTTATATTTTAATGAAGGTTTCAAAATAACTTCAATTTTCGAATTTTAATCTAAAATTGATAAAAAAAATTTTAAACAAAACAATAATGAAAAAAGGAGACAGTTAGGTTTCATTTATTAAGGTGCCTTCTAGAAAAATTAAATTGAAAATCGTCATTTAAAAGAAAAACTAATTTTTTAAAAATAATTTTTTGAAAAACAATTTTTAATTAAGTTGGTATGCAATTTTGTAGAAATTGTTAATCAAGACCAAAAACCAATATGTATTAGAAAAATTCAAATTTTTAAAAATTCAAATCTGTACTTTTTTGAAAAATTAGATTTTGATTTATATTAGGCCAATTTTAAAGCTTTTGCATACAAATTTTGTTAAAATTGAACCATTTATTTGGGAGATGTTCAGAAATTAATTAAGCGGTTCTATGGGAAGTACCGTAAATAACATTTTTTGACAAAAAAAACCAATGAAATATCTTTTCTAAAAACTAGAACTTGAGTTTTTGAGAAAACCAAACTTTTCCAATACATATATTTATATGGAGCAATTGTTATTTTTGGTTTAAAAAAATGTATTAAAAAAACACCTCTGTATAGTATCCAAATACACATACACGAAAAATTTGAAGTGGATGGACTATGGAACTCGCCCATCCTGATAGACAGAAGAATTTGCGAGACCCACTAAACGGCCTCCAAATGGGGTGAATCTCGAAAGGAGTTGGTAATCGTTACAACTAAATAACCTAGCTCAGAAAATAAAAAATAATTGACCCAAAAACCAAAACGTTGGCACTAGTCATTTGGTAGCGGTGGGAGAGCTACTTAGACTCATGGTATAAAAAGAGAAGGTATGATCATTAAAAAAAACTCAGTATCGAGAACTGTCAAAACTTATGGCTACTTAAGGTTTTGACAGCCCAGCCCATTGAAATTGTTGTTGTAAACAAATTTGTCTTGGAAATTGTTGTTGCTTTTGACTTTGCCAAATGCCTAACGTCAAAACCTTATTACCCCATTTTGTAAGATGGCGGCTCTAATGATCATACCTTGTCTTTTTATACCATGACTTAGACCAGTGCCAATCCGGTTTTCAGAAGGCAAAAGTTGAACAAATTATTAGCAGCATAAGGGTGGTGGGAAAATTTAGGATAAATGGTATATGAAAGGAGAAAAATAAATTGCCCACAAAAAAATTGGGGGGAAAGGGGGTGGGTGGGCGAAAAAGTGATGTGGGTGTCAAAAATCATGTTTTTTTACGATTTCTGTCAAAATTAGACGTCCTATCGAAAAAAGTCAAATGCAAAAGTTGTAGGTAGTATAAATGTCTACAACTTTTACTCAAACAATTTTTTTCTATAACCTCAAAAATATTGAAAAAAATGCAAAAATACGATTTTTTTATTTTTTATTTTTATCTTTTACAAAAATTATTGGATTTTAACAAAACTTGGTTAAAAATTACTTTGTTATGTTTTCTATCTATTAAAAACGTTTTTTGAGCAAAAAGTAAATTTTTGGATTTTTGACGAATTTAATTTGAAAAATTAGCCTATTTTTCAATCAAAAAAGTTACCGAAAAAATTTTTGATTTTTGAAAAGTTTGGAATGCAATTATTTAGCGTAAAACCGTTTTTTTAAAAATTGTGTGGAAAAACTATACTTTTGTTTTAGAAATTATTGGCACTGGTCTAACTAGTTTTAATGTAGATTTAAATGTTGCTCGCCTTACGCTAAAAATAATGCATTCATTTGATAAAATATTTCACTTGATAAAATATTTCTGATATTAGTGACTACCAATTCTATAAATCAAAGAGTAATTGTTCGGGATTGAGGAATTTAGTTGAAGGAATTGAGTAGAAAAAAGAGTTTTAATTATAATAATAAACAAATGAATTTTTGAATAAAAAAAAAATTAAAAAAAAAATATATTCTATAAAACCAAATTACACCCAAAAAATAATAAATTTACTAAAAACAATTTGCACGAAATATTTAAAACAACAGCTTAAAACATTAAAAAACGTTTATCTCAAAATGTAGATGTATAGTAGACGTCAAAGTATTGAGCAAAAGACTTGACTGTATTTAATATGAACAAATTTTGTTTTTTTTTTTAACTTTAAAATTAGGGTCGGCTAACGAAAAATAAATTTTTGTCCTCGCTAGGCTTAAATTTGAAATAATAAGATCGTCGATTTTTGACAATATATCTTTAATTTTACAATGTAGCTTTGGGAAGGAAAAATATGCTAAATTTAAAAAATTATTTCATACTTAGTCACTCAAAGTAAAAATAAACCTTTTTAAATCTATTAAAGTGAAATGTTTTATTTTTAACACTGTGTCCATCTTTGCTCCATAAAATTAATGACAAAACCAAATTCAACTATTTTTTCATTAAAAATTTGTTTAAAGAACCTACTTCTTTTTGAACAACATCTCACTTTTTAAAATAAATTCAATATTTTGTTGCTGTAAACTTTTTAGTCATTTAGTTCGTATGTTCTGATTTCACTGGTTTATAAAAATTAAAATTTGTATGTTCATCAAATATATGCTATTAATCTAAATCTGATTTCAAAAAAATCCCACTACTTTCAGTTTTTTTTTAATTTTAAAATATATGATTGATTTGAAAATAATATCATTTAGCTGAATAAGAAGACAAATTATTTGACTGATCCGGATCAGAATTAGAGAACTTTATTTCATGAAATAATATCTGCATATCAAATTCCCTATTTTTCAAAAATCCCAATTCACAAGTTAAAAAGCATTTTTACTTAACATCTAATAAATATACTCCAACTCGGCTTCTTCACGTTAACCTAATGATTTTTGTTTTTTTTTTCAGATAAAAACAATGAGTCCTTTTTTCTATTTAAAATAGGCTGCAAAACAATTAAGAAAAATCCAAGGGTTGACAGGTTTTAAGCCTTTTCAAGAGTATATCAATAAGAAATAACATATTCGCTGTTGCGAGGACAATTATTATTGTTAAACGAATTCTAAACGAATGTACAATTATTTTTCCAACCATAATGTTTTAGTAACTCATTTCTGAACTCTTGCAATTTTTTTCCAACTTCTATTTTCCAAAACCTTTAGTATAAGATGAAACACAAATTTTTAAATAATTACAATTTCTATCATAATTTTATTTCAAGATCTTACAACAATTTTATATTTTTTGTTTGTAACTTATAACTTAAAATAATTATTGAGTGTAGATTAAGACTATTTTAACATTATTCAATAGCAGCCACACAAAGTCAGTCTTTCTATAAAAATTGTCTTACATTAAAAAAAATATATTATTTTCTTTTTTTTTTCAGTTTTGTTTAACAATTAGTAATAAATATTTTTTTTTTTTTTAAATTTTTAATTAAAGGTATCAAGGACGAAGATCATTTTAAATTTTTCACTTATTTTCTAGAATCACAGTTTGGCACAGTCTAATTTGAAAGACTTATTATTATTCTCTTAAAATTCTATAAATTAGATATTTTTATATACTCTTTATAAAATTAGCAACTAAATTTCTGTAATTCATTTATTGTGTGAAATGTAAATGGTGGTGGTGGATCTTTGTCCTTTTCGGTTTCGATATATGGCACTTGTACAACAAATACCGTTGCTGTTGGTGAATAATGTTTCTTAAAAACAGTTTCATAACTTGGAGGTGCAAATTCACTATATGATGGTGCTGGACTTGGTGGTGCTTGTAATTGATCATCTAGAGTTGGAGCTGGAGTTCGACGTCCACATTTACGATCTGAACATGCCATCAAGGAGAAGAATGCTACCAATGCTAGGAATGTTGAGACATACCAAACAATTGTTATTGCATCCATTGTCGATTGTGATAAATCCGAGGATATTCTTGTTGAAGCTGAAGGAGAAAACAAAAAATACAAAATTGTTAGTAAAAAGTTTAAACGGAAATTATGTTATAAGAACTTACTGTTAATTGTATAAACTTCTGTTATATCTGTATTATTAACCAAGTCGAATCTTTTTTCTGCAAGCTTTGCCGCATTGACTCTTTCATCACTGTAATTCAGTAAGTAGATCTGGGCATTTGTCTGCTTGGTCGCTGCCAGAACTGAAATAAATAAAATATAAAATTTAATATTCAGGTAAATCAATTTAATAAAAAAAAAAAGCTTTTTAAGTATGTAGAATATTTAATCAAAAAGCAGACTCTGATAAGCTACAATTTAGTTGATATCTAATCTTACGGAAATGTGTCTTATCAAAATTTGTCTGTTTCGTTTATTTGGTTATGAATTGCAGGGGATTCGCTTAGAGTGGTAGGTTCTTGAAAATAGACAACAAAAATAGCATTGGTGCAACTTGAAAAATATATCTAAGCTTAGGAATCTACTTTAAAAGGGTGTTTTTGAAAGTTCGAGATCTTTTACACTTCAAAGTTTAAGGAATTTATCCCCACACTTGACAGAAACAACTTCAAACATAGTTAGTTTAAAATTAGAAAAACTTATTTGAAAGCATTTTTAAGTGTTTTAGTTTAAAGGCTTTGTGAGCCTATAGCAACACAAGTTTAAAGTCTACGATAGAGTTGAATTTCTTTTATTTTGTTACCTGATTGAATTTCTGAAGATTCACATGCAATTTAATGGAAATATTACCAAATCAGTTTATTGTGTCAAGCCCAAAAATAAAAATGTATTAATCATTCGTCCCAGTACTAAAAGATTTATTGGAAGATAAATGCTATCTTAAGTAATAGAGGCACGCTTTTCGGCAATGTTTTTCAAGTTTTGGGATTTTTATGACTTTGATAATTTACAAAAGTATTAAAAAATTTCAAGCTTTTTGGTGAAATTTTATTGCGACGGAATTGACAAGTGAAAGTTGTTTTAATGCAATTGTTTTTGTATTAAACAATAACATGTACGTGAATCAATCATTGTATTCCACTGTCAATCACACAAAAAGAAGTCAATAATTTAAAAACGTAATAGAGTCAAAGTTTTATGATGTTAAGGACGGTTATTGACTTTATTATTTGTTGCTTTTATTTTGGTTAAGAAAGGCTTTTGAATGATAAAAAAAATATAATAATAAAACAAAAAAAATCTGTGAATTTTGTGAAAGATATAATATATAGATTTATTATCAGGGGATTTTTATTTGAATTCAAAAATTAAAGAAGTAAATTATTGCAATCAAATTATCTAGTTGCTTTTATTAACCTAATATTATTACTCGTATTGATGAAATCTAAATTAATATTTATTGATAAAAACAATTATCAAAACATTATCTATTTAGATATATCGAAATATAGACAAGAAATAAGAATAATTGTTTCTAGTTTTACGTAGGTACATATATTGAATTTGAGTGAAACAAATTTCGGGACCTTAATCAAACAAAATAAATAGATCAATAAGTCATCTACAAATTTTTATGATTTTTTCGCTAAAATTTTACTAGCACCAAAGGTTTCGCTGAAACCAGATAAGTATTTGATTTTCTTTTCTGTATGTACCTACGCATAAACATTTTTATATGAATTTTGGAGTTCAAAAGATTTAAAAAGTATACTTGTTAAGTTTAAAACCAAATTTTAGGTAAATATATTATTTTTCTAACAAACAAAAGAAAGGTATCTATTTATTTTTTTTTTTTTAAGATTCATTTCATTTTTGCAAATAAATTGTTTTTCCCTGAGCCTACAACAATCTTTAGCTTTAAACAGTAAATATTTCTTAAAAGATTTTTTTCATTATCATTTCTATTTGAATAATAAAGCATTCTGATTCAATTTTTTAATCTTCAATATAAATCTTATAGATAATAAAGATAACATTAGAGTCATGAGATTTTATCATAAACAATCTAATAAATTTGTGATACAAAACATGTATAAATTAATAAAACAATGACTTATTATTATTAACATTAGGATTTGCGTACTAAATCTTCTCGAAAATATTATTTGATATCTTATTCAAATTATGAGACCCATTGTTAAAATAGGTCAACGATTCTTGTTATCATTTAAACAAAGAATCAGAATTTATCAGAAATAATTTCTTGTCAATTAGAAAATTAACAAAATTCTTATGAAATTAACACCTTAATAAAAACCAAAAGCAATAATAATTAAAAATCAATTATACTCTTATAATTAAAATCACTTCGATGCAATTTCATGATTTCGTCGTAAATAAAATAATAAAAAATCCATTTTGTCTACTAAAGAGTGTTTATTTTCAATGTTGTAAAAAAAAAACGTGTTTAAAAAATTATAATACCAAAGTTCGTGTTCACAATTGTGAAATAAACTTATTAGTAATTATTGTTTACAAAAGTAATAATATCACCATTAACTATTATTGACTATGAGTGTGTACTCTCAAAGCCACACCTAGAATTTTCGGTCTTTTTCAAAAGAGTAATGTTTTGATATTTATCTAAAAAGTTCAATACATTGACTGATAAACAATGCTAAAATTATTTTTAAAAAAACTTGTTATAAATTGATTGAATCGACACAATTTATTCCATTAAGGAGTTTTAAATGATAACAGTCATAACCAAAAGACCATATAATTTTGTAATTTTATTGATATTGCATATTTCCATTTCCTTTATCAAAAATCAACAATAAAAAAAAGGCTGGTATTGTTTTAAATCTGCATTTTTGATAACACGTGGTTTGTTGTCCGGTTATTTTAATATCTTCCTTATTCAATTTTTTTTATATTTGGTCGTAATTTTAAGGTTTTTATATTTTTGTTATTTTGTTCTTATTTTTCGTATTTATTTTTACTTGAAAAATGTATAAACATAGGTACTTATGTACTTTAAACGGCAAGTTTTGGATTCATTAAAAAAAAACTGACCTCGAAATAACAAATCGATTTTAACGATTTCATCCATTAAAACTATTTAATTATGAAAAAGTAAAGTAAGACATTCACTTACATTAAAAAACATTTTCTTCCTGCCCGTTTTTAACCCTTAAATTTCTTTTATTTTGACTTTATTTTTTTTAATAATTTAAGGATTTTGAGGAAGGCTTAAGTTATGCAGCAGAAAAACTAGTTTTTAAAGTTATAACAGTTTTTTCCATAACTTTCTCTTAACGCCTTCATCAATTTTAAAAACAAATTTATTACAAAAATAAATGTCTACGCTATCATTAATAAAATCACGTTTTACTGATAAATAAATTATGTTGTAAATTAGTTTTTTTTTTTTTCTAAAAATAATTATGAAAAAATAACTCACATCATAAATTTAATCCTTAATAAAATTAATTAGTTTTTGGTAATAAATTTTGTTTTTTTTTTATCAAAAACCAAACCACTTTGAGTTTCTAAGAGTAATAATATAATTATTTCACTTATGAAAATCCTTTTAATCTCATTTTTAATAATATTGTCAATAGATATCTATTTTTTATTGTTTTAATACGTTTTTGAAAGTAACAGCTGCTGTTTAACTGCACGAACTGGTTGTTTACAGTTTTTGTTTTATTTACTTAAAGGTATACTATCTAAAATGGAAAATTTTGTTCAACTTCAAATATTATTATTATTATTAAAGATTTTATAACTATTTTTGAAATACTTATTAAGTAATTTAATACCGTTAGTAACTACACGTTTATTTTGTTTATCAAGCCGCAAGGGCTTCATTTTTATCTGTGCTTCAGCTGGCTATAAGCATGTGTATAAGGGAGCTGTTGCAAACAAGTTATTTGTTGACAATAATATAAATAAGGGTTTGATTAAAACAAACAGTACTGTGAGAATAACAACACTTGTAATCGATTTTGAATTTTCAAATTTCCTCTGGTAAATCACATTTTTAAAGGTCTTTTTGAAATCTGTAAAATTCGTTTGATAGTTTTTGCAGATGATTTTTTTTTTGTTTTTGCCATTGTTTAGGGTATTTGGCAACTCACTGTAAGATTCGTTAATCGTTTTGCCTACTAAAAGTATTGCGGTATATCGTTAGAAAAAGTATCTACAATAATGTTCTCTCTTGGAGGTACATCGCTTCTACAAAAAAAAGCTACAAAATGGGACCTAGAGCTGTACCCTGTGGTACTTCAGCCACTATATCCCTAAAGTCTTAGTAATCATTTCCGTGTCCATGTGTCATGGTATAAAGTCCTTCAGGCAGGATTTGTCTTAATTTGAATCTTAGGCCTTTGTGAAATACTTTGCGGTAAAAGCATTCAGAGTGTCGGTGGGTTATGTATTCTTTGAATAAAAAGTTTTTTTATTTTTTTATATTCAAAAACAAAATATTTAAAAAAAAATTCAGTTTTTCTTAATAAGTTAGCTAAAAATAGCTATACTGGGCTATATTAGGCGAAAACTCTATAAATATTTGCTTAATTTTGGATCAGACCCAGACGTGGGTAGATACAAATACCTACATACGCATTTAAAGAAGACAAGCTTTGCGTAAATATTTAACCTGAGTCTGGGACAAGGCTCTTTGAATACTACCAGATATTGTTGTTTTTGTATGATCTTCAACTTTGGGGTAACGAACGTCTGCCACTGTCATTATTTAATTGTTTTAGTTGTTAAGAAAAGGTTTCGCAAAATATTAAATTCTAAATATAAAGAAAAAACATATTTACCTACATTTTTTTGTCGATGTTTTATAATGTACCAACTGTTGTTTTGATCAAATTTGTATTTTTTTTTTTTTTTTTTGTATTTATTAATACAAATAAATTGGCAGATCACATGACATAATTAAGATTGCAATTTTGCTATTTTTAAATAATAAATATAGGGGAGAGTGGGGCCAAATGTAACACTTTTTTCTAAAATCGATGGTTCTCCTACAAATTTGAAAGTGGGTCAACCAGACCTTTTTTAAATTAAAGACCCATGTTTTAGCTCCAAGATCCATCATAAAAATTTAGCAAAACATAACGGTAATGTTGAAAAATATAGCTTCCAAAAAAAAAATCGTGTTGTTTCAACTTACCCCACATACGGGGCAAAGTGTAACACATACCGGGGTAGGTTGTACCAAGAACTAAAAATAAGAGAAAAATACCTTTATTTGTTTATATTTATTTGTTTTTAATTAATAACAATAAAAACAAATCTTAGTCATGAAATTTTGGTGCAAATTTGTAAAAAGTGGAGCAAATCCAAGATTTCCAGAGAAAATTTGACAGTAGTCTTAAATAAAAGTTATTCGAATTCATAAATTGTTTTATAAGCTTTATGAATTCAAATGGTGGTTCAAAAATGTGTTTCCAATTTCAAAATAAATACAAATTCAATTACAAGCATTCATATTCAGGGTTGTTAATTATATTAGGTAAACAGTTTTTCAGTATAGGTAGGTTTTTACATGGTACAACTTGCCCCGGAAAAATGTTACAACTAGCCCCAGCATGAAATTTGGCACATAAAATCAATTTAAAAAAAAAGCGAAACTGATATAGACATAACACATACACGCAATTTGAGCCAAAACACGGTTGCATATAACAAAAAAACACTTAGCACTCTATCTTTTTCGGGTAAAGAGGTAGACCAAAAATAAAATTAAAAAAAAAAGTTACAAACATGCATTTTTTGGGCACCACTAGTGTAACTTCTCACCCTGTCGTCTAATCTTCATCTGAAGAAAATGTGCCGGTAGATATTCAAAAATTGAGCATTTTTCTCCTTTACGCGTTTCTTAATATTGAAAGGAACATCGCTTTTTTTAGCTGTTAATTCTTACCCCTGTTACATTTAGCCCCACTCTCCCCTAATTAAACTTTTATTATTGGGATATTGTTTTTCTTACGCCTGTCTTTTTCTTTTAGTTTACTTAAAAAATAACACACTTAAACAAGAAGAATAGCTTTGAAAAATGGCACGTTTATTTGTCTGTGAAGTACAAAATTCTAATTAATGAAATAGCTAATATATTAAAAAACAATTATGAATCTGAATTTTTTTTTCGGGGGCACAAATGTGTCTTTTGATTGAAATTTTTTTAATCGAGGTTTTTATATTCATGATTTGATCTATGGATATAACCTCTTAAAACCTTGATATTGATAACCTCCTTTGCCGGATTTTCAAACATGTGATCTTTCAATTGCAAACTTGATCATTGGAGTTTTTATATTCGAGATTTTGACTTTTTGAGTTACATATGTATGTAAATGCCTTGAAAATCTAAAAATTTTAATTTTTGTTTTTTAAGATTTTAAATTTTGAGATTTTTAGAATTTGGTTTTTCGAGACGAGCGAAAAATATTTTCAAAAGCATGCATTCTAAATAATAATAAACGATTCTATTCCCCCTTGAAATATGCAATACAAATTCAATACTTATCGATCGATAACAATTAATAACTATCTCAGATAAAAATAAATTCTTTTGAAGTTTATACAACATACAATGTAAACAATTATATCACTATCGATCTATACAAACAAGCCCCCCAGTAAGCAACAGTCCAGCTTTTTTTTACTGTTCTTATTAAATTACACTGGTCAACAAAATTAAACTTTTTTTTTGTTACAGAAACCAAGGTATACTTTTCTATAGGATTTTGGTGTGCTGAGCTCAAATCCGAAGTCAAAAAAATTCTATCACATCACGTTTTTGAGATAATCCCGTTAAAATATCGAAAATGCCGCTTTTTTACCAGTTTTCGAGATTATTTCTTAGCTTTTGGTTATTTGTTCTAAATAAATTTGTAACAGTTTCTAATAGAACTAAATGTTGTCTTTCTAAATCCGTTTAAATCTTTTAAAAATCTCTTATCTTCTTTGAGAAATCTGAAATTGAAATCAACGTGTTTGGTATATCTCATGTTTATTTACTTTTAATAGCGAATCTCGAAAAGTTCTTTGCCAATCGCTTTCAAATTTTGACACAACGTTTCATTTAGAATCTTGCAAGTTTTTATATTTGCGAAGGTGGTGAATCGCAGTGAGATACATCAAAGCGTGACCGTGTCAGATACTTATACTAAATAATTACTAGTGAGAAAAATATAATTATTTTTCTTGTTAAAAACAAGATAAGAACTTACTGGAATGTACATGAAACGTTGTGTCAAAATTTGAAAGCGATTGGCAAAGAAAATTTCGGGATTTATTATTAAAAGCAAATAAATATGAGATATACCAAACACGTTGATTTCAATTTTAGATTTCTCAAAGAAGATAAGAGATTTTTAAAAGATTTAAACGGATTTAGAAAGACAACATTTAGTTCTATTAGAAACCGTTACAAATTTATTTAAAACAAATAACCAAAAGCTAAGAAATAATCTCGAAAACTGGTAAAAAAGCAGCATTTTCGATTTTCTAACGGGATTATCTCAAAAACGTGATGTGGTAGAATTGTTCTGACTTCGGATTCGAGCTCAGCACCCAAAAAACCTATAGAAAAGTATATCCTGGTGTCTGTAACAAAAACCTTGTTGACCAGTGTTATTATTATTGTTTTGGTTTTTTTTTTTAAATTTTTCTTCATAATAATTTGCTGTTGCTATATGGGATTTTCTAATGGGTTTATCAGACACGTCATATTTATAAAAAAAAAATTTATAATTGCTCAAAACAAATAAATGACTAAATGTTCTACAGAAAACTAACCAACAAAAAATACATACATTTATACTGAATCAAAGTAAACGAGTGCAATATAATTATAATCAGATAAATATCAATATCTGACACACCATAAAAAAACCACTTGAAATTGACAAGTTTTTTTTTTAAATATTTTTTGTTTTGTTTTGAGTAATGATTTTAATTGGTTTTATGATATCTTAAAATATAGCCTCTTGAGGTATTTCAAGATTAAAGTTTTATTTGTTTTTTTATAGGAAACAAATAATTTACTTATAGGAACAAGATTTCCAATTTTAAATTTATTACAATTCTATACAATAAAACAAATAAATATAATTATTTATTTGATAAATTAATTTATACAGCATAATGGAGTATATGGTCACTGAGCACCTGTTATTGTAATGTCATTTGCACGAGCATTTAAGTGCACATATTAAATATTTGTAGTACAATGGCACGTGGAGGTAAAATAAGTAAATAAACAATATTATTATGAAATTGTTTACATATTTTACAAATGAATCTAAACAGGTAAACACTTTTATCGAATCTTAAGAATCTGCATTTCTATTTTAAAGCTCAAGAGCTTTATAGATTTTTTATAGTAAACTTTAACCTTCAATGACTACCTATAAAAATTATTATAAGCCGTTATATTAATTTGTACAACGTCACAAAACAAATTATTTATTCGTTTGAAACACAACCAATTTAATTATTCCTTAGAAGCAGACATTGATTAGGAATTCCTATAAATACATTGATGTTTTAATTGTTGATTTATTCTGAAGTAGTTAACAAGTCATTTGTTTTAAAGATCAGGTTCGAAAGGAGTTATCATCAAATTATGAAATATGTAGGGGAAAGGTGTGGACAGTGAGACACTTTTTTTTCAAATTGTTATTTTTCAGAAAGTTTCAAAACTATCTTAACCAAACTTTGCAGTCATGTTAAGACATATTTTATATTAATATTGCAGAAAAAGTTACAAACTAAAATGTAGAAAAAGTCAAAACGTCTCACTGTTTGCAAGAGTTGCGATCAGTGAGATAGGCTAAGGCGAACAGTGAGACGGACGAATAAAACAGAAAAAAAAATTGACGAAAACTTCAAATAAGTAAGTAACTAGTAGTTTATTTATTTAACTATGTTACTTTAACCCATTTCTTCAAAAGAGTTAAAAAAAATACAGGAAAAATAAACAAAAGAGAAAACACTACAAAATCATACTGAAATCATTTTCAATTCATAGATTTCTTTTTAATCTATGTCTCACTGTGTCACTGTCAGTGGTACCACTTTACTTCAATTGAAGTAGATCTACTTCTTTTTTTCAAAAAAAATTAAAATCTACTTCCTACTTCGCACCATCACAAAAATATCGAAATCTACTTCATTTTAAAATCTCTGTTCCAATCTACTTCAAATTATCAAAATTTAAGCCAAATCTACTTCTTTTTTCAGAAAGCCAAATATTTGGCTAAAAATTGTTCATTTATACCGAAAATATGGAGTTTGAATGAATTAAAATTTTTTGTTTTAGTTGTTTTTACTAATTATAAATTATTTAACTTAAATAAATTTAATAGAATAATTTTTTTTAGCATAGATTTTTATTAAAAAAAGGATATTTTAAAATCTGCTTCGATTTTTCTCAATCTACTTCCATTTTTTCTTCAAATCTGCTCCGACTTTTTTTCTGCAAGTGGTAACGCTGGTCACTGTTTGCTTTTTGCCATTTCTCAGAAAAATATAAAATTACAAAAACGACAAGGATATTATAAGTAATTGTTATTTTTTTATGAAAGAACATACATAAATGTAATACAAATGTGTTATACACTTTTTTTCATAACACTCCAAAAACTACATACTTCCATCAGATTTTGTTTGATATTTTCCTGTGTAGAAAAATGGACAGCTTAAATTTAATCGGAACAAAATTAAAACACGCAGAATGGGAATTCAACTTTGGTATTCTAAATCTTTATTTTTTTTATTAACTCGATTTTAAATAAAATATATGTCGTTTTCGATTGGAATCACTCAAGGATTCACTCATTCTGAAATCCAATAAAACAGTTTGAATTGCTTCCACTCAATTCTATTTTTTGTGTGTTTGTGTTTGTTTTTCTGTGAAATTTAAAATGTCAAATATTGCATAAGACTTGAAAAATAATTAATATGTGAAGAAAATAGTACCTAATATTCAACAAATTAATCGGGAATTCGTTTTGCAAAATATTTTAAAAGCTTAATTTATTTGTTTGAAAATAAATAAACAAATTAATTTCAGAAAACGAAAAAAATTTGAATGAAAAATAATAATAAACAATGATTGAGTGTATTTTTGACATGTGAGTATTCATGTATTAGTGCTTCTTGATTTGATTCTTATTTGAAATCAAGAAGAGAATTTCTCTTCTGAGAAGCGTTCTGGCTGTCATTTTCATGCCAATAAAACGGTTTCAGAAGTCTTCTGAATGATTCCGGACGCTTCCGGAGAGCCAATCGAAAACGACAATAGATAATAAAATAAAATAAAAAAATAAAAGTAAATTAAATTTAAAAAAAAAATAAAACTGTCAAATCGTCAGAAATAGATTTGTAAATGAACAATTCGAATGAATTTGTATTGAATTAAAAAACTCACTTTGCCGAAGTGACTTATTTCTGAGCTTCAGATTGTAGTATAAGTTAAACCTATCGTAATTTTGACTGGAATATATTTAAGTATATCTTCTATATTTGATTTATTTTCGAAATACTTCATCTAATATATGAAGTTCAAAACCATTGAATAAACAAAACAATTTAAGAGAAAATTTATTTGATTGATCATCGTTTAGGTAGGTACTAAAAACTTACTGAACAAAATCACTGCAAACTTTGTCATTCAAAGATGCATCATACAGCATACACCCAGCAGACTTATTGCGCTTTTATTAGCAGGTATTTACAAACAATTTTCTGATGCTACATTGATATATTCGCATTCTTTCATTTTACAGGTCAAGAACCAATTAAAAGGGTGTTTTTGTGTTATAATTTACACCCAGTTGTTGCAGGGTTGTGTACAATAAATTCTTTTACTTTGAATATTTATTACTTCCTCAAACAAACAAATTAATAAAGTTGTGCAAAATCGTGTGTTTAAACACGAGACTTAGAGAGTGAACAATTCATGTTTGAGCATTTATTACTTGACATGAATGTAAGCAAACTACTAACTTCTGGCAAATACGGGGAGCTTAGATAAGATTCAATCTTACTTAATAGTTACCCTTAAATCTTAGGTAGAATTAGTTTAATTCTAATCCAACTTTTACTTACTTATACCCCGACCTGATTTTTTAATGCATTAAATTGATATCTTTTAAAGCAATGGGACATTAATCTCTTCAATATGGAATCTTGATTGTATTTTTTTTTTTGTATTAATTAATAAAATGAATAACATGTGGTCTTTTTGAGGCAAGATAAAACCGCATGTTACTTATTATTTATAAAACAAATTTTATATTTATTCTTGATATTTTTAATTTAATACAAAAATTCTTGTTGATTTTGAATACACCAAACACGTTTATTTTTTACATAAAAGACCCTATTGTTATAAAACTTTGCCTTCAATAAATATCAAAAAAAAAACGTTTTAAAAACATTTCGCATGGAATTTTTTTTTTAAACAATATAGCTGTGTTTTATTATAAAACACAGTTAATAACAACATTACACGCGCCAATTTTAAAAGTTTGTTTTATTATTTTCTATTTCTCAAGGACAAGTGGTATTTTCCATTGCATTAAAACATACAAAAAATATTTCTAAAGAAAAAAAATATTATTTCAACTCACTTGCCCAGCTGTATTTAATTAATGCTGTTGACAAAATTCTTCGAATATTTTTCCTATATATTCTTTATTTGATTTGAACAGTTTGTGTTTTTTTTTTTTTTTGTTTGAAAAAGTTTTGCATATGGGTTAAAAGTTTAAAAAATCTTTGAACTTTTAAGGAACTAAACTTTTTTATTTGATATTTTTTTTATATGTAGATAAAACTGTGTTGCAAAAAAATATGAATCAAATTTGTTACAAAAAGGTTGACCTCAAAAAATTAAATATGTTGCCGATGACCAACCTCTATTGTAGGAAGTACCATAATCTGAATTTAAAATTTCGATATGGATGGCTTTAAATAATTCTTACTTTTTTTGTAGGCATTGTAGAAATCTGATTGAAAAATTATATAAAAGGTGAAATAATAGCCTTTCATATGATATAAAATTTACTATAGGTGGTCATATAAAAAAATGGATTTAAAGGTGATTGAAGAAAAAAAAGATAGATTTTTCGATTTTGATTTTTTTTTTCAAGAAAAATGAATTTTTAAGGTTTAACTATTACTACGTGTTTGGTAGGAAATATGAGTCAACTTCTTAAAGTACCTATCTAAAAAGATATTTAACCCACCTACAGGAACGTATAAACGTTACTCATACGTCAAACCAAAATAATTAATATTCAAATTCCTGTTAGCACAAGTAATCTGTTATAATTAAAAGCGAAACTATATCAACCACACAACCAATCTTTTCCCTATAGCTTAATAACGACCATGACCATGATAACGAGATAGCGAGAGAGAACACTAACAAGTTACTATTTTAAACCCTAACAAAATACATCTATTCATTAACTTCAATTGAATCAAGTCAAGTAATAGTAATAAGAAGTGCACCTTCTATTACGGAAATCTATGTAAACTATAGTAACCACAATCCGCAATTAAAAATAAAAGTACCTCTCTCAACCACTTACATAAAAGTACGTCACAACTACGTTTATACATTATATACTATCATGTCCTTGAAGTCTGCAACAGGTCTATATTCCTCCATTAGAGCTCTATTTTTTTTTGTATTATGTTCATACTCTAGATATTTGCATACAACAAAAATGGCCATTTGATTTGATTAATTTTTCTTTGTTTTTCATAAATGGCATAGAATAGACAGAACGACGAACGCGACTATCGACAACGACGTTTTCCATGTACGATAAAATGTTTTATTTTTAATTAATCGAGTTTATTAAGCGAGGTATGATTTTTTTGTATCTTTCTATGCAAACAAATACTGGTATGTAATAAAAAGTAGATATAGTAGGTTGATGAATTATATTTTATCTTGTCTTTATATTGTATACTATTTGCCCTTATTCAATTAAATAAAAAAACAATCATGACAATGAAAAAAGTGCATGCCACTGCCACATTGAATCCGGATTTATTTTTCTATTGATAAAGACAAACAAAAATAAATATATTTTGATATTAGGGTGGTTCTTAAGTTCTTTAAATTTTGATTTTTATTTGTTTTGAAATTTTCTAAGACTTTTAAATATAAATCCAAAGCCTCTAAAATGAAAGATCTAAAAATTCATAACTTTTTGAAACTATTTCTACCATAAAAATGCTAGACAAATTCCAAATTCTGAAATTTCAAAATTTTGTAGACTCAAATATTACAAAAGAAAAAACCTTCACAGCATCTAATGACGCAATTAAAATTAATTTCATAAAATATTGTCAGCAAAAAATCAATGCACTGCAGGCATAATTTAAAAGTTTCGTTAAAATATTTTAAAAGCCCTTAAAGCTGAAACACAATCACGCTTTAGAGCGTCGCTTCGTTGCGTTACGTTGAGAAATCCTCAAAGCGCGCTTCTGTCACTTTGACTTTGAACAGCTGATTGCAACATAAAATCTGCTGTCAAATAAAAAAAACACAGTCACTCACAAAATTATTGGGCCAAGTCTCTATCTTGATTAAATTGTGGAAAAATGAAAAAGGATATTAATGTGTTTAAAAAATGCATAGAAATTTGTTTATTCTTTAATCCTATAGTTATAAAAACAAAACCAATCAAAATATATTGTTTTTAACAATAAAACTTAGTCTAAAACATCATTAATTTTTTTTTGTTTTTAATACGTAAATTGTTTTGATTTAAAATATCTCGATGTCGTTTTTTTGTGCAAAATCTATATAGAGAAATTAAAAAACACACATAGTTTTGCAATAATTTATTTTTTTTTATTCACATTTGGCGCAATAATAATGTGGGTGACTGTAACTATGTCTGTTAAATGTCAGAAAGCGAGCAAAAGTTCAGTCTGGTTGAACTTTTGCTCGCTTTCTTACGTTTCCTTACGTTTGTCAAAAAAAGCGTACGTAAGAAAAGCGTCATTGTGTGAGGATACACAGATTTCCTATAGTTGAACTTTTCGCAGTTGTCAAAATCGACGGCAAAGCGTGATTGTGTTTCAGCTTTTATTGTTTGTATTTTCAGAAGATGTTATCAGTACATACTACCTACTTAACTAAAAAAAAATATTTCTTACTTATGTAACACCAAACATCAGAACTATAAAACCAATTTCGTGTGACTAAGCTTTGTATTTTTGGTTGTAAATTCAGCCATTAGCTTTTTAAATTGATTTTCTTCTAATTAACTTTTTACCACGTGTAGTTACTTTTTTAAGTTAATAGTAGGTATATTTCATAAGTTTTTTTACCTAGTGACACAAAGTTTCTCAGTTATTAAGACTCATTAGCACCTAATATTCTCTTCTAATTTACGGAAACGAGTAAATAATTTATTGGTTTATCCACTATAATGCGTCACATTTGAGTCTATTCTTAAATTTTTTTAAAGCTCTTTGAATCTTTGCGATTTTTAACGAAAGTAATGATGAAAATATCTGTCTATCTATTTAGACCAATTTTTAGGTTAGGTAACTAAAAGAAGTCACTTTGGGTTACATTTTGATGAGTAACGGCAAAATCATCTATTTCAAGGTATTTTTCGAGAAAAAACCATCAATTTATCCAATGATTCTAAAATGTTTTAAAAATCCAACCATCAATTATTTTAAAATTAAAACAATAGTTGTGTTGATTAACTTTCTGTGTCATATGATTAAAATATGTGATGAGTAATTTGCATTCATAAAATTCCAGTGAAAGTGTTTATTCTAAGATAAATTTGTCATATATTTTTGTTTATTTGTTTTAATAAATTTATTGCAATACCAACAAAAACAATATTGTTGATGAATCTTTAAATGATAAGAAACATAATAACTTTTTAGTATTTTTATCCATAGTTATCAAATACCTTGAATAAATATTACATATTTGCGAAAACTTGGATTATATTATAAACAAAAAACTAGGAGCTGAAGTGAACCAAGTCACAAAAAGTAACAAATCTTAATGGAGTTACCCCTTGCACAAGTTTTTGTACTAGATTTAAATATTTATTTTATTTAACTTGGCCCGTTACAGCTGTGAGGCCTCCATATTATAGTTCTTCAATATTCGAGTGGCAGAAAAATATACATAAATACTACTTTGGAATTTAATTTTTCTCCGAAATATAAACATGTTAAAAAAATGGTAGGTATATATATTTTTGTAATTAATTTTAATTTTAAATTTAGATCAAAATTTTTTTTTTGTAAAAGAATTTTTTTATACATTTTCAAAAAAAAAACTTTTTTTTTTAATCAAATAAAAAATAGTCATGAAATTTATACAGCTATTGACTCTCATACAACCATTTTTTAATTTCGAATTTTTTATAAACATCTTAATTGTTTTACAAATTTGTAACAGACTTTTTGGAAAAATATTATTTCAAAATAAAATTATCCAAATTTTAACAAAAATATTCAATTTATTTTTTGTTTTTAACTTTTTTTTGGATTTCTTAACAAAATATTTTTTTACCACCCGAATGCACAAAGTTGTTAGATCAAAAACCATTTTTTTACAGAACTTGTGTTTTTGTTTTTCTTTCTTTAATCAATTGAGTAAAATCGGTTTATTTAAAAACATTTTTGCACCACTTTTTATAAAAAAAAAATTACTTGAAAATCTAGTTTGATTACAGTCATCAAAGATTAATGACTTTTTGGGTTTTCTAATGTGAACTTCCATTTAAATTATTAATATGAATACACTGGATCGAAAAAGCATCGTAATCGTAACAATATTCGTATTTTTATAAAAAAGATGAAGACAGACAAATTAAGACAGTATTTTTTTTTTTTTTTTTTTTTTTTCTTAAAAAAAAGCAAAGAAGCTATATACTACAATTCTCTTCTAACGAAAAAATATTCCATTCACAAGACGTATCAAAATTTGTCAATGCACATATTCCCTTAAATAGTCAACAAAATTCAGTTAACATCCAACGGATAGAAACATTTACCCGCATTCAAGTTCTATCAAATTAAAAAAAAAAAAAACGATTTCAGAATGCACATACAGCCCTTTTATTTATACGAATGCCTCAACAATGTCATTTTAAACGACATATAATTATTTTTTCAATTGACAAAGAATCAAAACACGCATCACTTAACTGCATTGTATGATTTTAATTTTTAAATTAACTCAAAATAATAAAAAAAAAAAAACTTACAAGTAACAATAATAACTCCAACAGTAAGCATCCATTTACATCCCATTTTTGAATACATTTTCAATTTTTGATTTTTATTTTTCGAAAATTGAATAATTTTTTTCAATCAATTGAAATTGAAAAAAAAATATCGATAGCTTTTATTTTATTTTCTATAAATTGCAAATTTCAATTTCACTTCGTTATAATAAAATTAATTTTATTATTTATTTAAAAAAAATTCTTTTATTTTTTTCGTTATAAGAAGAGTGAATTTTTTAAATTTCAAAAATCACAATTTTTTATTCACACTGATATTTCTCACTGATCCAATGCTAGGCACTCTGTTTCAATGGAGAGCAGCTAGTAGACTCAACAAACGATATTATGAGACTACAACTATCGAGTTTGAAACCAAAACCGTAACTGTTACTCTCTGAATCCCCACCGCAAGTGTTAAATACAAAAAAATAAAAAAAAAAAAACTTTAACAACAGTAAACTGAACCGATTCTAGGGGTATCCCTGTGTTTTTTGTTTGGTTGGAAATTCTGTTTTGTTTACTTGTTATCTACTCTCTGGTGGTGCCGGTAGAGAGATAAATATCAACCATTCAATATACCCGAAAAAACAACAACAAAAAGCTATATCAGAGTTCGCGTATACACTTTGTAGTTGTGATTAAGAATATATACAACCTACTAGCTTTTTTGTAGGCGTACGAGTAACGAGTAATAATGTGATAGTAACAGATTGAAATAACGTCACATATTGACCACCGAATTATTATGAAAGCATCCAGTTAATTTACACATTCAGATAAAGTTCAATCACTGAGTCAAGACCTCTGTTCAAAAGCTTGTTTTTTGTTGGTTTGTATATAAATAAATGAGTTCGTGCGCAATATAAAGTCTTAATTGAAGATTTTTAAGTCGAGACTTAGGGTATCGTATTGGAGTGTTAATATTATCTATAGGGTTTAATATTACTACCGATAAATAATTATTATCTTTGGTGTAGTAAATTATGGAATCGGTGGACGGATTAGTTTTGCTAGGCAGATCATATCACTGCCATACAATATCAGTTAAATTTAATTTTTTGTATTAAAAAAAATTCTATCAAAAATATATTTAATAAAGGGATTTGGTTAACAGAACTCAGTTGGACTTAGTTTTTTTTGGTAAGAAATTATCAGCACGTTTTGAACATATTTCAAGGTCTCATTCCAATAAACACAGCAAAAAAAATTTGTTATCATATTTTAAAAATTCAACTCAAGTTGTCACTGTGGCGTATGTGTAACATTTTGTTCAATAGAAAAACTACATCGAATATTGTTATGGGTAAACATCGTGCTCTGAAACCAGTTGACTTTTCATTACCATTATTATTACGGTGACCATCCTTCCCGGTTTACCCGGGACTGTCCCGTATTTCTACAGCTTGTCCCGGGTTTTTATTTAAGAAACCCGGGACGTGTAAGTGTCCCGTATTTTGTAATTTGTCCCGTGATTGTCCCGTATTTGCAAATTCCCTGATTTGTTCATTCAAAATTTTAAAAACTTTGTACGAACAACAAGATAAACAGTGGTTGCAAATTAAAAGTTTTTCTAATTTTTTCGTATAAAAGCGTCAAGCCTAGTTTGCTGCCGAAGCAAAACGAAAATTTTTCTGAGTATCCCAAAGTCAAAAAAAAACTCTTTTGGAGCAAGTAAAATTACCTGCACCGTTAAGTATGAGTGACAAACGATTGAAAACTCTCCAATTATTCTTGCACAGGTAAGAATTTCGTTGGTTAAAGCTACGTAATGTGCAAAGAAAAGTAAAATTTTCTTTTACGATTTCGTTGAGCTAGTTTTATAATTTTCAATTCGCCTCTAGACTAGGATTTAGTTTTTAAAATTTGTTGTCAATTTATTTAACTCCAGTTTATATTTGCCAGGTTCAAAGCTCCATCAGGGAAAGTTTTTTTTCGAATAAAGAACAGAAGAGTTAAGAACCCAGCTAAATTTCAAAAATTTTAAGGACATGTTAGAAGTTTATTTAAAGATTATACAATGTTAAAATCATTTTAAATAAAATTAAAATGTTAAAAAATAGCACTCACGATTTTGATTGAAAAAATATTTTTTTAGAAGTGATTAACGACTTAAATGATTTCAACGAAAATGCTCCCATAAAATTGTTTAAGAAAACTTTAAAAAATTTCAATTTTTATTTATTTTTATGTTTTTGAAGAATTAATATTTTCAGAACTATCCGAAAAATTTTGAATGTGTCCCGGGTTATGCTTTTGGAAATATGGTCACCGTGATTATGATTTTAACTTTTAAATAGTACAATTGAATCGGAGATAAAATTGTGTAAAACAATTTTCAAACAATTTGATAAATCAAGGTTCAAAGTTTTACCCCTTCATATAATAGAAGTTTATGTAAGAATTACTTCAGTAAATACTTGTCTTGTTTTGAAGAATGCTCATCAATAAACTTTTTGACAAGTTGTTAGCAAAAAAAAAATCCTTTCTCAAGCTGTTTTTTATGAATGTGATGTACCTTGTACATACCATATTTTTCTAATTGCTCTCTAAGTTTTACCTTAGACTGTTTTTTAGACTGTTTTTAAAAATGTTGAGGATATCTTCACTGATCATTCTGATATTCCAAAAAGATAAATATGTTTTTCAACTGTTAATCGATTTTGAACACAAAAATCAAAATTTGAAAACAAAAATGACTATGTGCTTAGAAGTACACTGTATGTCACTTGATTAGAAGCATAGACTTTATTTAAGCGATTAACTAGGTCCTAATAAGCATTTTTTGATTACCTAGTGACCAAATACTTACTTGTCATGAACTATTACCCTAGAACCTAGATGCTACAAAATTCCTTTTTAAATTAATTGCAGAACAATTGACATATCTTGCACCCAATTGTATCTTTTGTCATAGATCTAAAAATGTTTGAAAATATCAATTAGCAACTATATCTTTTAAATGCATATACATATACCACCATCATTTTATTATCAGAAACATATTTTTTTTTTTTTAGAAACGAAAACGTGCGACTCAGTAAGTAGATTAAAGAACGTTAACTCTATGCAAATAAAAATTATTTTGAAAATTCAGCATCATTTAAGAAATTTAATTGTAGGCACAGTTCAATTTCAATTAAAAAAAAAATCAACTACACCACTGTGTCGCACGTACTTGCTCTTATATTTAATTTGTTTATAATAAATATTTTAAAATTTGTATACATTTGTTTAAAACCAATTTTTTCCAAAACTCATAATTTTGTTTTAAAATATTTAAATTACTTTTTGATTGATGGTACCATTAATAGCTGCGTTGCTACTGCTTAGTACTTAAAGTTGCTTTCAACTACTATTAACTATTACCCTATTGAAAAAGTAGTAGCTTTAAGAAGTTACTAAGCAGTAGATAAACGCCCCTAAAGTAATGCAGCTAATATCAGTTTTTAAAAAAGACTTTTTTTGCGTAAATGGTATAAAACTCAGAGTCCTTAGCGTTTCTATAGAAGAAATGCGTAGGTCAGTTCTGGTAGCTGTAATTTCCATCCGAGTTGATCATGATACCTGCAAAATGAATAACTTTTTGGCATAGAGTGTCTTCAATATTGTCAAAAATCCAAAAGTAGATATATCAATCTTAAATCAATAACTTTGCATAAAGACAATATTCATTATCTTCAACAATTCCTCCAAATATCACATCTACCGAATTTTTGTGACTGGAACGTTTTATTTGGTATGAGTAATAATTAAAAAAGTTTCCATAGTACCAAAAATAAAAACTAAGGTATCAAGATTAATAAAAAATGATGTATCACTTTAAACTTTGGATCCGAAAAGAGAAATACAGACTAGTGATGGGAACTATCGAATAAAAACTATCAAACCATCGATAGTTGTAAAATATTCATTCATTCGATAGTTTTATAAATCATTCATTCATTTAGTTATTATTTTCATTCGAATAGTTTTTTCATTCGATAGTTTTCTATTCGAATAGTTTTTTTTTATTCGATAGTTTTTTCATTCGAATAGTTTTTGCATTCAAATATGTAGTTTTTTTTTTTATAAGATAGTTTTCTTAAACGATAGTTTTTTCATTCAAATAAATTTTTTTATTCGATAGTTTTTTCATTCAAATAGTTTTTTTATACGATAGTTTTCTTAAACGATAGTTTTTTTCATTCAAATAGATTTTTTAAACAATAATTTTCTCATTCGTATATTTTTCTGAAACGATAGTTTTCTCATTCGAATAGTTTTATTCGATAGTTTTCTCGAATAGTTTTCTTAACCGATAGTTTTTTCATTCGAATATTTTTTCTATTCGATATTTTTTCATTTGAATAGTTTTTTTTATTTGATAGTTTATTCGATAGTTTTTATCCGATAGTTTATTCGATAGTTTGTATCCGAATGAATAAATGAATGAACTATTTGATAGTTCAAATCATTCAGTTACTTACTATCGATAGTTCAAATCATTCGATAGTTAACATCACTAATACAGACTACCAATTAGACATACAGACATCATGGCGAGACAAATTTTATTTGAACTAATCATCGTAAAAACACATTTAATTATTTATTATCTTCAGACTGATTTTATTTTCCACAAATACTTACATATCTTGACATAAAAATACATATACATACATACATAAAATTAAATTCGTATTTATGTATGTATGTGCTTAACAAATAGTTAAAACTTGGTGTATTCTATCAGCAAATAAATCTCAAACAAACTCTAATATGAACAAGTTTATCCAACCTAAAAAGTAACTTTTAACCCAACCATGTGATGCTTTCATTTGTAATATGTCACACATGTTGGGGGATTCTCACTTAGCAGCTGATTTAAAGAATTTCGTCACATTAAGCTTAGGTTTCAACTGAAAACGAAATGGAATTTTGCATGACTCATACGTCACACACTAAGCACACGATTCGGATGAATGAAAAACATTCACGACTCAACTGAAACAAGCGTCATATTTCCTTCCTGTATTAAAGTCAGTTAAAGAGCATTATCATAATGGCATTATTATAAACCGTCATCATTAACTTCTTGTTTAGTGTTTTAATCATTAAAACCCCACTTATGGTTAATAATTCGTCAAGAATTAAATTAAAAGATAAAAAAAAAACACAGCTTTTAGTTAATTTTTCCAAGCTATTACATATTTTGTTGCATTTCTATTTTCAAAACAACTAAGCTCTGTTTTGTTCGTATATAATCACAGCTTTGAGGTGAAGATGAATAAATTACAACCTTTGGTTTCACAATCTTGGAATCAATTAACTTATTTTTTGTTTACTCAAAACGATAAACAATTTCTAGAAAATAATTTTCGATTGAATGATTCAAAAGAACTTTGAAAAAACAAAAAAGATTGGACGGCTAGCAACATTGACTTTTTGTAGTTCTTTTAGATTTTTATCCATGATTGAAATTGAAAGGAAATTATCTTACAAGTACTTGTTTTGATTTGATTTATTTTAAAGATTGGTTCTCTTGAGTGGTTAATTATGTGATTAAGGTGGAATCGGTGTTTTTTTTGGTTTCTATCTATATTAGATTTTTTTTTTGACAAAAAAAAACATGATATCAATGTTAGCAGCCTTGTTGTCGTGCAATTTGAGGTGAAGGCCTGAGTAGTTCCAAAGTGTGCCTTATGACTAGACTTGAAGTACCTTACAAACATTATGTTAGATTTACTCTTGAAATAGAAGTAGGTATAGATAAGTTTTGTTTTGTTAGTAGTGCTGTTAAACTTATGCCTTTTGTTTTAAGATTGATTTCCAGTGAGAGATTGTAGATTTAAGAAGAAAAAAAAAACAGGTGAGTGGCCACCTGAGAGTGTCAAAGTGGACATTGGAACTTTAAAAGACAATATGGCAATGAATCTTTGTTATTCATAAGATTAAATTTTGTTTTGATTTAAAGAATTTTAATGGATACCAAACGCTTTTGGTGTACGTGCATTTTAAACATGATTTAGAAAAGATATGAAAAATTATAATTTTTAAAGTGTTTTTTTTTTCGATTTGTTAGTGTGCTTGTTACCTACCAAGATAGGAATACCTCAAAGTTTTTGATAGAAATGACTTATCACTATATTTTGTGAATGAAAACAACCCTCTTCACATTTTGAATTTAGTATATTTTTGTATTTAATTAATTAAGAAAATTAAGTTATTTTTAAAGCTTAGTTTTTGTAAAATAATGGAACAAAATACTAACGATATTCCAACCTTTCAAAAATAAAAATATTTATCATCTGAAATAAATTTTAGTACCTAGCAAAACTTAAAAAATCTTTAAAATCTCATTATTATAAATACTTCATAATTTAGCGTTATTTCACTTTAAGAAAGCCAAATATGTATATAATATGTCAAAGTGAAAGCACCATTGAGAAATAAGACCGATGATACGCATCTCGCACTATGTACTTAAGATTAAGATTAGGTGAGAGATGGGAATAATTCGCTTTATCACTGCGGCCGCACTGATGTGCCTATTGTGATTTCCTCTTTTTTAAAGTTTACGTAGAAATCCTAAGTTTAGAAAACTTAGTATGTTTTTAGGTGAACTAGCGGAGATGTTTTCCGCTTCGAGATAATAGCCTCCGAGGTGATGTCGTCGTGTATTGATTAAGCAACTACACTATGTACTTAGTATGAACCTTTAACATTTTTGGAACTTCACTTGATAGTTTATTTTTTAACGGAGATAGAATTGTGGAGCTATTAAAAAAAAAATGTACTTCATGACACTCTTGTGTGGGACACAAGTTCCACTGAGGAACATATGTCCCTGTGCTATTAAAATCTTCAGTTGCATAAGTTGTCTTCTGTCCCTTGGTTGAGAGAGTTGCATAGAATTTCAAAAACTAAAGCTGCATAAATGTCTCTTAGGAGCTTGTTCAATTTTCGTTCCCCTTCTCTTATTAAGATATTAAAAAAAGATAAAAACATTATATATGTAAGCTTCTAATTTTTCTAAGATTTCAAAATTATAATAGGTTTTTGATGTGCTAAACTCGAATCTGAAGTCAGAAAAATTTGAATGGCCTCCGTTTTTGAGATATTAGCGTTATATAATCCTAAAAACGTCATTTTAGCTGTTTTCGAACTTCTGTTTTTATGTGGGGTAATTCATTATAAACAAATTTGTAACGGTGATTATACGAACAGTTATTCTTCTTTCAGAAACTCTTTAAATTAAGAGATATCTTAAGTTTCAGTTAATGAGCCAAAGAGAAACTAAATTTAATCTAAAGTTTAAGTCACTGGTCATACAATTTTTGCCACAAGAACCAAACTATAATTTTCTAGAGGTTTTTTGGGTTGCTGAACTCGAATCCGCAATCAGAAAAATTCTATTAGCCTCAGTTCTTGATATATAACCGTTCTTAACCCTAAAAAGCTAACCTTGTTTTGTAGTACTCTAACCATTTGTCGAAACGACGAAGTGATTTTTAACCGCGCTGTTAAGAAAAAGTTATTAACTAATTTCTGTGAAGTTAAATAATTCATGTTAAGTACTTATTTTTTTAACAGAAAAAGCAAAAAAAGGATTTTTTTACACACGGATTACACAAACTAAAAATGCAATCGGAAGCTCCTTTTTCCGAAAAATCAGAAGAAATAAAATTAGTGTTCGTCAAATCGACGAAGGTTAGCTTTCTAGGGTTAAAAAACCTTTTTTTGCATGTTATATACGGTAATATTTCAAGAACGGAGGCTAGTGGAATTTCTCTAATTGCAGATTCGAGTTCAGCAACCCAAAAACCTCTAGAAAAGTATATTTTGTTTCTTGGGACAAAAAAGTTTAATTTGGTTGGCCAGTGCTGTATCTGAGTCAAAGACCGCTACTTAAATTTTTAATATCTTAGGCAGTAAAAGAGATACCGGAAAGATTTAAACATTTTTTGGAAGAAAACCAGTTCTTAAAGGGAACATTACAGATTTATATTCAAAATTAATTATCCAACATAAAAACATTAGCTCGAAAACAGCCAAAATGACGTTTTTTTGGCATTTTCTAACGGTAATATTTCAAAAACGGAGGCCAATCAAAATTTTCTGACTTCAGATTCGAGTTCAGCACATCAAAAACCTATAGAAATAGAAAAGTATAATTTGGTTCTTGTGGCAAGAACCTTGTTGACCAGAGTGCTATTGCTGCGAATCAATTATTTCTGCTTTCGGCATCACATAGAATATAGATCTTTTAGATCTACGTTCGAACGGAAGTCGATAACGAAGTTGGTAATAAAGGTGATGAATTGAAAGTTAAGTTCAAATTATAGAACATTTTTTAATTTTGATAAGGCGAGATCAAATTAAATTGGTGTAGTTAAAAAATCATTAAGATTCTTCTATTTTGAATTTTATGAGTTCAATAAATTTTGATTGCCATGGGCTTAACTTCATATACCTTAGTCTTAAACAAAATAAAAAGAAGATGCTTGACGTCATCGTCTTATGGTAGTAGTTGATTTTGATTACCAAAATGTGATGTAATTGAAAACATTGACAAATTTTGTTACTGCAAGGGCAATAGTTTGTCTCTAAATCCTTTGTTTAAAAATAAATTTTTGGTAAAAATACATACATTCTCGCTAGTTTTGTTTATGTTAAACTTATTTTTATTATTTAAAAATAAAAATTCCGCTGAAATGAAATTCGAGAATAATCTTAACCAAAACGTTTATTATTTTTAAATATTTTTATGAACATGATCATGATCACAAATCATAATGTGCAATTTGAAGTGAAAAATTTACTTAATAAGAGCACAACGCTTTAAGTCACATCGGTTTCAAAATATTTGTGCAGCTTATTTTGATTTATAAAGTGTGAAATTCAAAATTATTACGAAATAGCAATGTTTGTTTTCAAGAAAATTAAATAAGCTTCTGGTGGAAAAACAATGAGTCTGTGGATATGGAAATTTTTTTTAATAACCAAAAGAAATAATTTAAATATTTAATTAGTGAATTTGCTCACAATAAACAAACCCATTTCTTGTTTTGTTTTAAATTGCTGATAAGAAATGTGTCTCTAGATTGAAATGACTGATATCACTACATTGCGTTTCCGCCGTAAACATGATAAGCATCTAAACATTCTTGAGCATGACCTATACATTAATTTGAAAGGTGTGTCGGCAATCAGATTCGTGTATAATTTAAAAAGTTTCTTTTAAAAATATTATTATTGTTGAACTTTCAACTTGTTTAGGTACATCACGATTATACTTAAATCAGAGTCCACGATTTCGTGCAGAATGAACTTTTTTTTAAATATGTAGTTTCTAATTATTTGATTATTTTTTTTTATTCTAGCTCAAAGACCAAATAACAAATTAGTTATCTGAACTCAATACAATATATACCTACAGTGAAAAATAAAGTGATTCATAATCACTAACTGGGCTACGGGGCGAATACGTACTATTTTCTTATTTAACTATTCCTTTCAAAATATTTTTAAATTTTATACAGTTGTTGTTAATATAATTTATTAAATGAAGGTTATCTTTAAAATGATTATTGTAATTATGTACTTAAACTCTTCAAAACTTAAAAGAGCAACTATTTCCACGTGAGTTTTAAATACCTACTGATAAGACAAAATTCGTCAAAACAAAAGATTGGATTGTATAAAAACAGTTGTTTTTTTAAGATTTAATTTCTGATTCTGACGTGACAGTTTTCAAGTACATCCATCACCGTGTTCGGTTTAGAATTAAATAACTATAATATATTATCATAACATGTTCAAGATTAAAACAACTATAACATTTAACTATCTTTGATGACTGATGTTTTTTATTAGTACATGTGTTGTCAATCCCGATTAGAAAATTTTGTTTGTTGACCTAGGCTTTTTTTTATATTAATTCTAGCAGATAAAGTTTTTGAGATATTGGATTTTGATATAAATTTTCTTTAGACAGTTTCTAGGTGACTTAGACTCGTATTATCATTAATCATTTTATTATTGTTTTGCAGTTTGTTGTTATATCTGTAACACTTCATTTTTATGATAAAATATAAATTTTTTTACCGGCTTTTGATTAAATTGTTTTGCCGGCTTTCTGATGTCGAGTTTTAAAAGTGAATTTCAAATTTCCTATAGTAAATAAGCACAATTGAAATTGGGAAAGTAATAAATCGCAGCTGAAATGGTTAACAGAAGCTAAAAGTGAGAAATTGGGTTTAATAAATTGAAAAAAAAAAGGAATGAGAGCATAAAAGTAGGTTAAGCCATTTAAGTCATTTAACTTGAAATCTTAAAAAAAAGATAATAGTAATTTTAATTTTAAGTAATATGAAGGCAAACATTTTCAACAATAAAGTTGCTAGAAATGATAATGGTCAAAATTTAAATATAAAAAACATTTAAAATCTGCCCAACTTAAAGAGGACGTAGGAAGTCAGTTTAACTTAATGAATGTTGATGACTTTCGTAACTCTATTTGCTTCATACTATTTGAAAGAAGATTGTTATTTTGAGCATCGTACCTTATTGGTTCTTTTTTTTTTTTTTTTTTTTGTTAACTTACTTTGCAATGTGCTTCGGATTAGGTTTCAGTGACCCTAAAAACCTATGGATTCCATTAAAAAATAGCGCAAAACACAAAATAGAGAGTTACTATCCCTTATAAAAGGTTTGAGATAGTCATCGGTAAAAACCCGTTATCTTTAAAACTGTCCATTTTTCGACTTTCTGCCCATATCAACTTTTGTTTCCTTTCTTTTTTATTGCATTGACATGATACTTTTTTGACATGATGATTTTTTCATAATATTCTCGGTCCAAATTATAACCTATAATATTTTGGTATCAATTACGCTATTTCACAGCTACTAGATTAATCATTTCATTTTACCATGATAGTCATGTGGGACAAAACTTATTTCTTTGTTTTTCTTTGAATACGCATTGGTCAACCCAGCATTGGAATGATGTAAAATTGTAAACGATAAAAACTTTGTTTGGAGAAAAATACATTTGAAGTTTTAGTTACTTCTAAAATAAAAAACATAGAATTTTAACTCCATCACTTAGAGAAAAAATAGTTAAAAATCGGGATAACGTTTTAAATATTTAGAATCGGTAATTTTTATTCTCCAAATTAACTATTAAATAGCCTGTTTTAACTTTTAAAATAGATACAGATAAAATTGACTAATTAAAAGTTTATTCTCCAAATACACAAGCCCAAAAAATTAAGGGAACAAAAAAAAAAGCGTGATTTTTTTTAGTGATTTTCGATAGGCTGTATCTCGGTAAAAAAATGATCGCATCATAACAAAATAAATAAATTGCACGACTGGGGTCGCACGTACTTGCTCTTATGCTTAAAGTAACTATAATGTTAAAGCTTTTTATTCAAGAAATTTAAAATTTGATATTTTGAAGAAATTTCATAAGTAGTATAAAAAAATTAAATCTGTTTTTATAATTAATTAAACTCGGTTTTAAATTATCTTAAATAAAAAAATAAATATGCTTTTTTATTTCTTGTATAAAAAGGTATTTTTAGAAAAAATTTTTTGAAAATTGTAGGAATCGTTTTTTAAAAAAATAGTTTTTTATATATAAAATTTTTTTAACATTTTTCAAAAAAAAAGTTGGTATGCCATTTTGAAGAAATAATTAATTTACACATAAAAACTAAATTTCAAAATTTTTCATTGATCCGTTTTCAAAAAATTGATTTTTCAAAAAAAAATTTTGAAATATTTTTTAAAAATCCAAAAATGCGTTTTTTGGAAATTTTCTAAATTCTTAATATTATCTTTACTTACACACGTTTGTATAAAAATTTTCATTTAAATCGGGTTAATGTTGTACGAGATATTCAGAAACGAAAAAAACCGTTCTATGACAGGTACCATTAATAACGGTACAAAAAATATTTTTTTTATTTTAAAAGTTGGCTCTTATGTGTAGTACTACACACAAAAATTTAAATCAAAATCGTTAGAGCCGTTTTTGAAAAAAATTAACTTTTCTATTTCCGTTATATGGCAAGTACCGTTAGTTTTGGTCATAAAAAAAAAATTTCAATTTCCCCTCTAGGGAATCACCAAAAACTGCTAACTACCAAGTTTGAAGAAAATCACTTCACTCGTTTAGGCTGCAGCTCCAGATAGAGACAGACACACAGACAGACAGACAGACAGACAGACAGACAGACAGACAGACAGACAGAATTGCCGGACCCACTTTTTTGGCATTCTCCATCATCGTAATGTCATGTAAAATTGTTATCTCGAGTTCGATTTTTTTTACGAATCCTAAACTTGCCCTATAGTACCTATATCGCAAGTAAAAAGCATGTGAAAGCTCTATCTATTCTTTTTGTTTTAGGATCAAATGTTAAAATATTTTATTTCTGAGTGTAAAATAGCTAAATCGTTGGAACTTGTCAAAAACCAAAATTTTAAAATTTTTGTTTGTTCTTACTTTTCTCTTAAGAAAGTGGGAAAATTTTTTCTGATAAAATGATTATTATTTTTAGAAAGGCAATTTGGCTTTAAGATTCATTTTGTTTCAAACTTCTATGATTTTTATAGACTTTAATATCAGTCATCAAACCAAAAACCATACTTTTGACTTTGACTATCAATATCTCAACAACGGATCACTATACAGAAAATTGAAGGACGAATTTAAAAATTTCATTCAATTCTCTACAAATAAATTAAATATTTTATACGTTTAAATATTTATTAATATTATGTAAAAATGTTAAAAAGAGCAAAAATGTAACTAAAATTTGTAAAATTGTAAATATTTTCCATTAATGGCACAGGTTGCTAAATAAAACTCAACAAACAAACAAAAAATAAGGAATTGAATATGAGCTTGTTAGAAATTTGCTGTTGTTTAGCATGTTTTTGTCGAAGTGATGCAATTTCACGCCATAGAGCTTCGTTTTCTTGTTTCATTACAGAAAATCTCGAATCTAACGAATCCTGACGTCCGCGTATTGCCTTGACATCATTCAATACCTTGCTTACGGCTTCAGGTTTGACAGTTGCTTTTTCGTCAATTGATTTGGTGTTTGCAATTTTTCGTTTAATATTTTCTAGAAGATATGGACAATTACGTTTGAAGGATGGATGTGAGAATTCCATGTCGTGGCGATCGAATTTCAAACCACCATTGTCAATTGAAGTAATCTTATGAAATTCATACATATAAAGTTGATGAATGAAGCTTGCCATATTGTTGTGCTTATAATTGAGCGGTAGCAGTTCGCGAGCAAATTGAGCCTGATTTTGAATGATGAAACTTCGACCATCCTTACTCCAAAAAATAAAATTATTCGTCTCAGGATCTTCGACGAGTCTCCAAAGTTTAGCCAAAAAGGCAGGAACTCTAGCATTTGCGTGCATTTTGATGGCACTTACTTTTTTAATATACTTGTTTTCTTTTTATAGTTTTCTTTTTCTTAAAAAAAAAATTATAATTTCGAGTTCAATAAAAAAAAAAAGAAGAAAATTTATTTAAGTGGGGTTATGAAAAATTGTAAAAATAAGAAAATACATATACATAAAAACTCAAACACGATTTTCGAGCAAATAGTTGTTAGTTTTTCTTTCAATTTTCTATTTTATAATATTGTTTGTTAATAAATTTTTGTTTAATTATCAATAATTTATAATTTTTAAAGTTTTTCTTGGTGTTTTTTTTTTAATTTTCTTTTATAATATTGCACTTTTTTTGTAAGTAGGCGAAAAAAGTATTTATTAGAAAATGACGACTGATTTTATTTTCCAGTCTTTCACAAACTTGACTTCCAAGTTTGCTTTGTTAAAAAAAAATGTCTTTTTACTTTTGGAATTAATTTAGAAAAGCTATCAAAATAAGAATTTTTACGGTTTTTTTAGAAAATGAACCGCTATTTAATTTCTATGGATGATAAGATTAAACTGAGGCTTAATTATTGAAGCTTAATATACCTGAAATTAGTATGCAAAAATTCAGACTTATTCATCAAGCAGTTTTTCTGTTGTGAGGGTTTGAACTTTTGAGATGAAAAAAATCACCATATTTATGAGAAAAATCAAGTTTTCTTGAACATTTTATTAATAAAATTAAGATAAATCAATCCTAGAAACTAGAGCTTTCACATGCTCCTAGAAACTAGAGCTTTCACATGCTATTTATTTTGTCATGATGCGATCATTTTTTACTGAGATACAGCCTATCGAAAATCACTAAAAAAATCACGATTTTTTTTTGTTTCCTTAATTTTTTGGGTTAGTGTACTATTGACTATTAAAATAGTCCCAAATAACCATTTTTAACTACTTAAATAATTATTCCGATTTTAACTATTTTTTCTCTGAGTGTACTTTCGCTTTCATTTTTATTGCGATCTCTTTTGAGTTTTTGTGAAAAAGCAACATTAATTCGTATTAACTTTTTTTATTTAATTTTTTTTTTTTTTCAAAATTATTCGATTTTGAATTGTATGTTTTATGGGGCTTTTTTATCGAACAAGATTAAGAAAAATATGAAAATAAATCACACTACTAGAAAGACAACAACTTTTTTCTATAAGCTTCTAACAAAAAAACACGATGGTTACGATGTGGGGATAAAAAAAATTGAACAAAATATGCCTTAATTTAAAATTTTTACTATTTACTTAACTTCTACCTACTTGTGCTGCACTGCTTCTTAGAAGCCATCAATCAAATAATTTTCCGTTCAAAAATGCCCTGTTAGAAGTATGTTTGTAGATGGATATTGAATTTTTAAAGGGTTTATTTTTTTATATTTACTTCAGCAAATAGATTTTTTGAAAAATGTACTTTTTGAAGTCGTTTTTTTTTAAATGAACAATAAGTGTAGGCAGGTAACGGGCTTGTTATTACCATGATTAATATTACTTAAAATATTTACATGGCTCTCATAATTCCTACTAACAAATTCTTCAAACGGAAAATACAATGTAAAAAACACGCATACACCATAGTGAACGTTGTTTTTGTTAACACTAAGTAGATTTTTTTAAAGAAATTTAATCAAAAGTAACGAAGAAAAAAAAGAGATAATAAAAAATTATTAAAATTGAATTTTAATCAAAAGTTTTGTCTCGTTTTGACACTTAGTGCAGGGTAAATAAAACGATCAGTCACATAAATTGTTAGTCACTAGGCCTTGCTCCTTCATCAAGTTTTGCAAGACTTAAAATTAATACCTGCCGTTTCAAAAAGCATAACTTTTTTAAATATAAAATATACACTTTCTTTTCGATTTTTACTAACGATTTTGTTATTATTTTTATTATATTATTTTTTGTGTTTTTTTTTTTTGTTTTTAATTATACAATAGATTCTCTCTTAAAAACTAAGCACATTTTTACGTATAAGTTTGAAAAAAAATAAAAATAATTAATTAAAATAATAAAAAAAAAAACTAATCTAAAATTAGGAATTTTGTAATTTATAACAACAACACAAAAAAATAAAAGAAATTATCCAATTTTATTAACTAAGAACAGATAGGTACGAATGTATTTTTTTTTAATTTGGAGATACATATACATCTTATTTTTAAAATTGACACTTAATAATTTCAGTTTGTTTTCTTAAATATTTATTTAAGAATTTTTTTTTGTTTTCTTTATTTTTAAAATTACAATTTTAATTGTTTTCTACAAATTAAAATAAAACAAAAATCAAACAAATCGAGTCTTTTATTGGGTTGAATGTTGCAATAATGCATACATTATTTGAGTTTACTACAGTTATTTTATTACAATACAAACGCACAAGACCAAACAAACACATAGTTACATAAATAACAAAAAATGTAGCAGGTATACAAAAATAATACGTACGTTCAAGCAATTTATTAATACTAATAATATTTTTCCTATTAATCTATCTAAGCTTAGGTTTTTTTTTGTGTGTTTGTGTTTTTTTTTAGTTATTTTTTTATTTTGTTGCATAACATTTCTTTTGTTTAAATTTATTTAAATCAGACATAAAAGCTGGGCTCTTTAAAATTCAAGACAAGTTCAAAAAGAGTATTAGAGTAGTTAATTATTTATTTTTTTTTTTTGTACATAAAAACCTTCCACTCGATATAAAAAGGTTATAGGTATATAGATATTTTTCGTTACTGAAAAAAAGGAAAATTAATAAATATATACGTACTTGTGTAAAAACCTATGAGATTGCTATATACAATTATATTATAAAAGATATTAGGAAATTAAAAACAACTAGTTAAAAACAAAAAAGAAAAAAAAATAATCTCAACAAACACAGCGAGCGACTTAAAACACTCTTGTCTGAGTCTGTGGGCAGATTGATAGGAGAATTTTGGTTTTGGCAAACATCGAAAAAATTAGGCAGTTTTATCTATCAGGAAACAGAGATTCGTAACTTGGCGGTAGATCCTTTGGCGTTGGGGGCAGCGGATGATCAGGATCCTCGACGGGTGTGATGAATCCTTCGAATGGAGTTTGGGGCAGTTCGATTGTGGGAACGTCCTAGAAAACAATTTTTTTTATTTATTTAATTTTATTTTTACAAGCTATTAAATTTAATAAGTAAAGCACGAAACGTTTGCTTTATCTCTTAATTGCGGTATATTTACTCGATTTTGTATGTAATGCATGTTTCATGTTAAAAATAGTTTTCCAAAAAATTAATATACATATTACAACTTTTAAAATAAACTCAAACCTTCAAAAACTAAAATAATTTGTTAAACATATTCATTTTATAAAAAGAACCAGATTTAATTTAATAGAAGGTTAACATTTTTTAGTTTTCGGCTCAGTAGAGAAAGACTTCGCCTCGTGGCGCAAACAAGTGGAAGGGGACTTCAATCAACTTGACGTGCGAAACTGGAAGTAGCGAGCTAATGATAGAACTAGCTGGCGAAGCTTGTTGGTTGAGGGTTGAGGCCCAAATCTACGGCGGATTGTAACCGCCTTACGGCGCTGGTCACCCTAAGTAAGTAAGTAAGCATTTTTTAGCGTTCATACCTTAACTATAACCGACTTCTGTGAAAATGGAAGGTTAACTTTTGATGTTGTTGAATTTTAACATTAAATTTTATGAAAAATCACTTTATTTCTATAAAATTGATAAACTTTCTAAATAATTGTTTCTTCGCCATTGTTTTTTCAAAAAAGTTAAACCTGCCAAAATTACCAACAATTTATTATATTTTTTTTTTGTATGGTTGAACAGTATGAGGGACGAAAAGTGCACTTAAATTGTTGTCAATTATAACTATTCGATGCTAAAAGAGATGGAGCGACTATAATTACACTGGTTAACAAAATTTTTTTTGTTGGCGAGATTAAACTTCACTTTTTTGAAGGTCTTGGGAGTGTGCTGAACTCGAATCCGAAGTCATACAAAATTGATCAGCTCTCATTTTTTGAAATTAGCATTAGAGAATGGAAAAAGAACGTTTTTTGACTACTTCGGACCTTATTCTTTTATATAAGGAAAATTGTTTGAACATATTTAGTAACGGTTTGTATAAGTTCTGTAGTTCTTCTTTCAAGTCCTTTTTAAATCTTTTCGATATCTTTTCTACTGCCTGAGATATTCTAGTTCAGCACACCGAATTTTTTTATTAATACATATTTTTTAACTAATCGAAACAAAAAAGCAAAACATAATAGAAGAAATACTAGAAATTAAAATAAAATGGTCCTGCACAGTTTTAAAATTTGTGTGGGATCCCTCAGATCCTAGTAGGTGGTTGGAGGATTAAACAGCGGTTTAAAAGCATGCTAATGCCAACATGACACAAAAGTGCAACGTTTTTCGGAGAAAAACACTGTCGCAAGCGCTTCACTAAAAAAATTTATTATTGTTTTGACAGCGCCTTCAGCTTGAAATTGTAACTCTGCGTTCCATAACACAAAACTATCCTTACAAGAAAATTGGTCCACTTTAAATTTTGGCAAGGAAATGTGCTTTCGACGGTATTCTATTCTTCTTTCTGTTTGCTGCATTTTTTATGCAGGTATGTCATCATAACGACTCCCCTTTAAAATTTCACTGAATGCATATACGCAATTATTGGGCCAAATCTTTGTCTTGAGTTAAATGTCGAAAAAAATTAAGAAGGAATACATAAAAAGTTTTGAAAAATGTATAGATTTTGTATATTTTTCAAACCGTTAGTTTGACAAGCAAAATCAAACAAAAAATATTTTTTCCTTAAAGAAATAATAGGAAAAAGCAGTCTAAAACACCAAAAAATTATGTACCAAAAATCCAAAATCGAGTTTGGGCATTGTAGTTGCAGTTTAACTTCTGTTTCAGTATTGATTAACTCTTTTATATTATACAGTTTTTAGTCCACTTTATGAAAGTTTAAACCAGGTTTTGCGAGCCAAATAATCGATTTTATCCGATTTTCCTTATTGTACAATATTCAGTGTATTTGCAAAAATAACGGTAAGTTTCTGAATTTTAAGCCTAAATGCAATCTACAATATAACCACAAAACTAAATTCATCAGAAAAAAATAGTTTTATAGATTACATCTATTTGGTATCAGTATATTATTGTAAATATTAGTTTTTTTATTTGCATTTGGCCCAATATTTATGTGAGTGATGTTACATATCAAGTTCAAACGGATTTGAAGTTTATACAACAGGCAGTTATGAGGTCAGTATTTAAATTTAATAAAATCGATTCAAGTCAAAATGAAAATTTCTGAATTCGATCCAGTTCGTCACTATGAAAAGGTTGATAATCAGTTCATGATTTACAGTTAAAAATTAACAATGTTGAATATAAACTTCAATCATTTAAAGTTAAATATTTGTTATTTGTTTGATGGAAATAGATTTTATAATGAATTATATTTTCAAAAATCTTATCTAGATAAGTTTTTAAATCAGAAAAAAGTTTTGTTGTTATTTAACCACACAAGACAAAGTCAGTGGAGAAAGAATTCAGATAGGTCCAGAAAGTTAAGTTCTGTAATTTAGATCTAAGATAATTTTAAAAAAATCTCATACAATATTTACATTGTTTTGAAACTATTGAAGTGATTTTCATTCCCATCGTAAGTTCATGCAGATCTCTAATACAGATTCCTTGACTAAATTAAAATTATTCTTCATATTAACAATATAATTTTATAGTATATCTATTACTTTCGAGTAGCTAGTGCTCTTTTCTTCTTTTTTTTAACATTAAATTTGTAATTTCTTGTTATAATAATAATAATAATAATAATAATAATAATAATAATAATAATAATAATAATAATAATAATAATAATAATAATAATAATATTCTATCCCAGACGACAATGTGCGGCTAGTATTTGTTATGACAATATACACTTTATTTTTCTACCATTAAAACCCAAAACCAAAATAATCAAAGACTTCAACGTTCTAGCGTATGTACTTAAATGAAACAGCAACATTTCCTTATGGTCAGATATTGCTTTGCAAAAACAAACGAGTTTGGCAGAAATGCCTAGAGGCAAATTGTGTATGCAGGCACGTAGCCAGTGGGGGGGGCTTGCTCTGAATTTATTTTTACTATTTTATTTTAGAAATTTTGAGAATATTTTGTTCGTATTTGATTCCAAATTAATGAACCTATGGAATTACAACACGGCAATGACTTGAAATGGTCTTTGATGTATTTTGTTTACTATATGTATGTACTAGGTATGTAGTATCCTATTTAAGAAAAATTAGTGAAAAAAAAAATATTTTTTTTTAAATCCCAATTTTGTTTTTATAAATTTTCTTTAACCATAATACTAAGACTTTTCTTTGAATACTCTAAAAAATGGTTCTTTGGAAATTATATACCTACCGACTATTAATAAATATCTAAATAAAGTGATTATAAATTTTCAATAAATTTGGTGTATACAGGGTGTCCCAAAAGTAATGGATCAAACCAAATATGATGATAGGCCAACTTTAGGGCTCTCAGAATTTTGTAACTTGTTCATTCCAAATCCTTACGGTTTTCGATTTAATGCAGTTTTTATGAAATTTCGAAAAATCCCGACTTTGCAACAGTATTTTGCTTCCTCTGCTCATAATTGATTTTTGTTTTTTACAATTCTTTCACTAAAACATTGCTTAATAATAAGAAATAATTAACTAATCAAAATATTTTCTATTTCATACGCCATTTTGCTGCAAATTAATTAACAGTTCCATATTTTATAAAAACTCAATTTCATTCTTTTATTTCAGAGCAACAGCCTGAAAAAAATTTGTATAGTGTGGCACTGGTTTATTATTTTGAAAACTTGCTGTGTTATAGCAGTTTTCAAAAATGTATTAAAAATTCCAAAGTTGCAAATAGAACGAAAGATATTAAAATTTGAATGCAAAAAAACAGACGTTTTCAGAGCAAAATAACAAACAAAAATCGAGTCTTTTGTTCAAAAAGAAATAAACAAACAACACTCGAGAAACTGTGTTTATTTTTCTTTGTTATTTTTCTCTGAAAAGCCCTGTTTTGTTGCTTTTAAATTGTAATATCTTCAGTTCTAACTTCAACTTTAGAAACTTTTATACATTTTTGAAAACTGCAATAACACGACAAGCTTTCAAGATAATAAACCAGTGCTACACCATACCAATTTTTTTCAGGCTGTTGCTCTGAAATAAAAGAAAGAAATTGAGTTTTTATAAAACATGGAACTGTTAATTAATTTGCAGCAAAATGGCTTATGAAATAAAAAATATTTTGATTAATTAATTATTTCTTATTATTAGGCAATGTTTTAGTGAAAGAATTGTGAAAAACAAAAATCAATTATCAGCGGAAGAAGCAAAATACTGTTGCAAAGTCGGGATTTTTCGAAATTTCACAAAAACTGCATTAAATCGAAAACCGTAAGGATTTGGGATGAACAAGTTACCAAATTCTGAGAGCCCTAAAGTTGGCCTATCATCATATTTGGTTTGATCCATTACTTTTGGGACACCCTGTATATAGGCAGTTTTAAAATTAATATTAATAAAATAAAAAGATATGTTCATTGAAAAACAAAAAATTTTAACCGAATATAAAAAAAAAACCTGTACCAGTTGGAAAGGTATTTGAACAGCACCCATTGCAAGTGGCCTTGAATGGTGTACAATTTTGTATTCTAAAATCATTTTTGACACACACAGACAAATAATGGACCTACCACAATTGTTTTTCGGAGGGTTAAAAAAATGTGTTAAAAATAACGTAGTCTTGGTTAAAAACTACGTAGTTCTCCTTGCTAAAATCAACGTAGTCGCCTCGGTTAAGTTAAATTGTTTAAAATTAATCAACTTGTTTATATTGATCAAGAAACTTGCCTAAAATTTGAGATATTAGTAAAATTTAACCGACAAAGTGGGTAACATTAAACAATTTTGAATAACCGAGTCGACTAGTGTTATTTTAAACCGTTTCTAATTTTAAATAATTCATCGAGCTTCCAGCTACAGCCAATCAAATTGTTTTAGCCTTTATTCATGTGAACCAATTTTATTGCTTACTTTTAAAAATTGTTTATCAAAACTTAGAAAAAAAATATAAATATAAACCAAAAAGTTGTTTATAAAGAAGAATGACAAAAAAAACTCCAACCGCTCAAAATGAAAAGGCATCAATCGTAAATAAGAAATATGAAATTTTTTTCAAATAAAACCTTCCCCGAAAGTTGCTACGATGATTCTTATTCTTCTTCCTTAGCTTTTACCAAAATGTCTGGTTTATGAATGTTTTTTGTGGACCCATCTTGCCAAAATATGCAATTAAAGTATTCGTTTTTAAGTTCATTGCCGGTCAGAAGACAACTATTAAACCGTTTTGAACTTAATTGTTTCGTATTGCGGAAGAAAATTCAATCATATGCTATCGTTTTTTCTGAGTATCATCCTTATTTAAGAAAATTAGTGCACTTTATTTTGGAATCAGCTCACTAGGCTCTGCAAGAATTTTGAATCCTATACATCCGAATCAACAATATCAACAACAGATCCACATAATGGCTGTTTCCATCATGTATCTACATTAAGCATAAAAATAAGCAAACAGCGGAGCGGCATTTAAAAAATAATCTTAGGATGGCGCATCATCTTGGGATATTTTCGATGCTGAATCTCATGGAACTAAAACCGAGACAATCTGAGTTCGAAAAAATAGTTTTGCATTAAAAAACACTTAATAATTTGAAATTGAGAATCGTGATAGCAATAACCATAGATGGTTTTATGAGAAAAAAATAATATTGGATATTCAAGATTTTTAGGTATTACATTAAGCATGTAGTATACAGGCAGTTATTATCTTACATCAAAATTGTTCACCAGATTTTGAACCAAGCCAAACAATCAAAGTGAAAATATAATTTGTTATGATGGACAACTTAAATATGAATTGCATTCGTCTGTTCTGTTATTCCTTCCTATTTCACCAAATAGAACTTTGAAACCACTATTTTCTCAAATTATTTCCTTTTTTTTTTTTTTAATTTTCGACTCTATCGACCGTTTAAATAAGCTTGTTAAATAAAATTGTTAACTTGGACAAAAAAAGTCCAAGTTAACAATTTTTTTTCATATTCAACTTTTTTTTGATTTATACTTGCCCAAACAAGAAAAAAGAATTAAAATCGATATATTTAGTAAATTTAAATTCAAATCCAAATCAAGTAACGTGCAAGTTACAAATGACAAGAATTCTATTAATTAGCATGCAAATATTGTCATCTGCTCTCATTCTATAAGTGCAATTGCACTTACGCCTTTTGTTGGAAGACATAAACCAAATGCGCATGTATTCTGTTAATTAATGCACATTTCTACAATGTATCTTATTCTATTTTTTTCTACCCAAGAAAACAGAGACGATGAATCAACAATTTTATAGTGAAAACATGATAACAGAGAAAAAGAAAATTGCAATCAACCAGAACACATGTCTCTGTTACCTTTCTAGTTGATTAGCAATTTGCGTTACGTTTCTATAATACTCCGATTTAATGAATAAATAATGAACCATATTCCATAGAAATATCACAACATTTTCTTACTCACCCTAGGATGATTACTCTGCGAATCCTCATGCGCCTGCTGCTGTTGCAATGTTATACAATTCCAATACTTCCAACACACCCAAATACAAAAACCAACTCCAGTCATAGTGAATATCAACGAAGTTATTGCACTAATCGCCACATTGGCTGTATCAATAACTTCCGCTGTAATCGCATCATGGAAGCAACTATTTTCATCTTTGCAAGGATACATGCAATTTGTGATATTGTCACGAACAAAGTGACGAGAAATGCAAGAATGTGGATTCTTTGGATCGCATAAAAAGTCTCCAGTATATTTGCATTCCGAATGCGAAGTTATAACCATACTCAATTCGAGTGGTTCATAAATTGGTTGACTTTGATTGATGTAAACGTGAACACTTACATCGGACTCACGCTCGTCGAATATTAATCGACCAGCTGGCCCGTCGGGACTAATGTCATTGCAAATCTTTTCCGATGGCCAACGATAGCCATTTGTAAATTGAATGTAATCGGTGCAAGCATCGGTTTTTGGATCCCTGCGGAATTTGAGTTTAGTAATGACAGTATACAAACCACGTCGCTGTCGTTCTTTGGTGACAATTCGAAAACGACAATCGTATTTTAGTTTGCGATGCGATGTGGAATTCCAAACTTGAGTTATTATTGCAGCAGATTCACGATCGTCGCCGAGAGCGACGAGAGGATCACCTTTGAAGGGTTTTTGTAAAGTGAGGATAAATTTGTCAGCGCAGAGATAGTCTTGGGGGCGAACTGTGAACAAAATATTGGAAACAAAAACAATGGAAGTATTGAATTTTTTCGTAGAGAGAGTTTCACTTTTCTTTTTGTTGGACTTACCAAATTTGTATGCATTTGATGTGTAGAATGCGAGTAATGTTGATAGTAGAATATAGTGATTAATTAGATGCATTTTTTTTTAATTTGTTGTTTTATTTCTTGTTTTTTGATAAATTTCACATTTGTTTAAATGGAAAAAAAAATGCACAGACACAAAGTAGTAAAGTTTATTCGAGAGGAAAAAAATATTTTGATTTTTTCATCCAATTTGACATTTTGTGACAGGTGTCAAATTTTGTAATATCTGCAAAGAGTGATGCCAGGTTGATGAAAAAATACATTTATAAATAATAGTTCTGTTTCCTTATACATTTATTTTAACAGAATTTGTTTGCTATAAAAATATATTTTTCTAAACACATTTGCCAGAAGGCCCCAACCCATAGAATCCGTTGCGTCCGTTCCGTCAATCCATCCGTTGAAGTTGAAGGATGGGACAGAAAAAGGTGACCCATAGAATACGTCGTATGACGGATTGCTTTTTGACAGCTCACTTCAAATTCCAAGGTGTGTTCGATATTTTACAGCTGAATGTGCACTAAGGAAGTTCTGATGCAAGAAATTTTCAACTATTATTGTTGTTCTTTTTTTTTAATAAAATAAAATGCACGACTAGATTTCCTCTAGGTAGTTGCTCTTCAGTTAAAACAATTTTTTATAACAAATTATGAGTTGTAGGTATGACTTTGGCATAGTAAAATTGAACTCTACAACAGAATTTGAGTATTTAATTGATATAATTTATTAGATATATCATTAAATGTTACTTCTATTACATTTTCTTCACAAATATACAATTAACAGGGCTATTCTGGAGTTGTGATGCTCACAAGTCACAATTTTTTGTGAGGTTTTTTTTGTGAGGTTTCTTATGAGGTTGTCACAATTTCGTATTCTGCGAAAAACCTCATAAGAAACCTCACAACAAATTCACCACGATAGAGGTGAGTTTCTTATTTTGACAACCAGCTGATTTGTCAGATAAAAAAAACAATATTCAATTCACATATTTTAGAATTAATAAACTCTCAAGAAATTAATAATTTTTTTAACAATCCCAACTTAATTTTTGCATTTGATGATATAATTGCACTTGTTTATAAGAAAAGTGTAAACTTGGCGCAGTTCAAGACATTCGTCGAGATGGACTCCAACCTGTACCAGGCAGTCAGAGAGACTCAAAAGAACGTGAAACTCATCAAAAGATGAAATTTAAGTTTGGAAGTGTTTGGATCACCGGCATCGGATGGCATGAGTTACCTATTACAACGGCAAGTAGTATTGATTGCATTTAAATCAAGTCATGCACAATAAGTGAATGCAATCCTTCTCCGCTTTTTGTAAATGAAGATTTTTACTTTTAGGAAAACAATGGCTCTCAAAGCGTCCATATTAGGTTGATCAACTGAAGAGTGAATGTGAAAAGATTGCCACTTTGACTTAAAGTATCGGCAAAGGTGCCGCAACACCAATCGCTAGCCCGAAACTTATTTCGTTCTCACCCAAAGCAACAAAACTCCGCAATCTTGTCAAAAAAAGGACGACAAATTGGTTGTCCGTCTTGGTGGTAATGAAGGACTACAAAAATTTGATCTCTCTGGTTTGCTGGTACAGAGAATCTGATACGTTCAGACGAATTAAGCTGGAAAACAAAGGCAAACATGGAATTTAAATACGAACGCATAAATGTTGACAAAGAATTCTTCAAAACACGCTCACAAATCGGACTCAATAACCAAGCATATTTCATGCACATATGCAGGAAATATAAAAATTATCTAACAACACTTCCAACTAATGGATTACAACCTCCTCCAAATTATTTATATAAGTAATTCAATTTCACTTATGAATAAATGGCTATTTTTTTTATCAAACTGAATATACCATACAACCTTCGACGTAGACAAATTTCGTCATCAACAATAACATCCATACACCTTATTTACCAGACCGAAAATTTCAACCCGAAGTAGGCTGTAATTATTAGAACTGCCAAAAAAATAAGTAATTTCTCCCTTGTTTATATTATTTCGAATGAACCTTAAGTTTTAAAATTAATATTTTTCAGCAAACAAAAAAAAAAAATGGAATATCAAACCAACTAGAATTGTATAATGGATCATTCACGCCCGCATCCGCCTGTTTAGAAAAAAAAAGGATTTTCTTTACTAAATCTGCTGGGGCTGCATTTTCTTTTGTTAAAAAAAAAAATGAGGTAAGCCAAAAAACAAATCAAAATTAACTTATACAAAATCATCATTCCAATCTAATGCAGGAATATGGAGTAATCTAAAAAGGCAATTTCTTCTTGGTTTGGGCTTTCAAGGCCATATTAGTTGCATGGGAAATCACATTCGCACATTTGTTTCCAAACGTCATTAAGTTCCTGTTAGATGCTCAGATATTCGATGTGATTTTTTGCAATTGCAAATGGGCGAGTATACGACAATAGTGTTGTGATATATTGTGATTGGATGGAAGGTTAATGACTGTTCGAGTATTTGTTGCATCCTCTGTATGAGGTAAGATTGAGAATTAATTCTTTTTATTGAAAGAATATATAATATTTTCTTTTCAATTTTAAGACAAAACTACACATACGCAATTGATTCTCTTTGTATTCGAGAAGGTACTCAATGTTGAGCCCATTTTCTTTGCATTAAGAATTGGCGAGCGGTTTATGAAAGAACATAAAGCAAGAAATATTATTTGGCTGTCGTGACAAAGTTTTTGTGTCCCCATCTTTAAGAGTATACAAAAAACTCTCCATCTGTTCTCATCGGTGACGGAGGAATCAACACTTGCACCAGGTCGTGTATATTAATATGCTTGTAAGACAAATGGAGCTTAAACGCTTGTCTTTTGAACTCCAGTTCGCCTGCCATTTAGTAGATGGCGCAAACCCACGTATCTGAGAAAAAACACTTCAAATTTATGATTTTGGTTGCATTCATACGTTATTTTTATTGTAAGATGCGTTTTAATAAAATAATTTTTCTAAAAAAATATAAATCTCTAATTTCTAGAATTTAGGAAAGATTTTTGTAAATCAAAACAAATTAAATTTTTCAACAGAGTCTGCGATTGGTGATCTTTTGGTGAATTTGAGATCGGTAAAAACAAAATTGAGACACACAGTGTTTGCGGAACTTGGGGTATTGCTTATGGTCTCGTAGTTGCATTATGGCTGCATAAGTGCATACGCTAATGATTTGGCATTGGCTTCTTGTTGCTATTGCTGATGTTGCTACTGTTGCCGTGGGTGATGATTGTGAGTTGGCCGTTGTAGTGTGGAATGATTTAAAGGCCTGAATCATTGACAATTGGCCTTATTTGTATCTTGTGGTCAACTGGAGGCTGATTTTGGCCTGTTGATTTATTGTGTCAACCTAAGAAAAATAAAGCTTTTGAAAATAGTATGATCTAAAAATCCTAAATTAAGGGTTTACCTGTGATGACTAAAAATTGCCAATTAGGCTAAGGAACTTCAACTGCGGACGTCATTAGACTCTGTTTATTATATTTGGTGTTTGGGGCTGATATACTGAAGTTGTTGTAATTGTTGTATGCGCACTTGTCGATGATGTTGCCGCTGCTGCTTTTAAGCGTTTTGCTATATAGTCTTTTTATGTTGTTTGCGATTGACACCAACTTCGGTGGCTTGACGCAGGTTTTTAAGCATTACTTTGTTTATTGGAAAGCTTCTTCAGCACAGATGGTGGACAATTGTCTATAAATTTAATAAGCTAGTTAGACACCATAGAATCTAGAAAAAAAAATAGCTTACCAGAATCGATGTCTTCCACAGCTTTGTGTTTCTTGTAACCAACCAGTCCACTGGACTGGCAGCTAGTTTGTAAATTCTTTCTTTCAACGGTGTTTGAGTCTCACGCATGAAATCCTAATGCTGGGTCAAAAATAACGTTGCCCACTCTGGGCTTATTTTGTTCGTCTCGTACTGTTTAGGAGAGCACTCTTGATAGTTTTAACCTGATTGAAGGCTTTTTTCCAGATTCAATGAGAATTTGATTTCGATACAGCAAAAGCTACTGTGACGATAGTCCTGAGTTTCCTACAGAAAAGATATAAATTATTAAGAAAGTCATATGGGATTATGACTAGATACAACAAAATTAGGTCTAATTCCATTTTTATTGACTAACAAATAAAAAAACTAAAATTATTTGTTCTCAAAACATTTTATGGACATAAAAAATGTCAAAATTCTAGTAATTTGTGAGTTGTGACCTGCTCTGAAGGAGATCACAATTTTTACAATTTTTATGAGGCTCGTAAGTTGTGAGGGTACGCCAGAATTCGAAAAACCTCACAAAATCAAACTCACCACACCTTATGAGGTTCTTGTGACTGTGAGGTTTTCGTTAGAATACGAAAAAGTCACAAAATCGAGTTTAACTGGAGTTATGAGGTTATTGTGACTTGTGAGACATCAGTGAGGTTGCCCAGAATAGCCCTGTAAAGTTCACAATTCATAAAATCTGAGAAGAAAAGAACTCAGTTCTTAGTTTTGAAATTCCCCGGTGTGCACTCAGAAGCAGAAAATCGAACTGATCTATTGTTGACAACCAATGTCAAAGGATACGACTAATGAAAAAGTAGAAAGTTGGGCTACTTCTTCCGTCGAATCCGTCCGTCTCCGTCCGATCCGTCGCTTATGGGTCGCTCCCCATAAGAACGTGTGTATTTTATCGAGCTGTCAGTTGAAAACTTCGACGGAACGGACGCAACGGATTCTATGGGTTGGGCCCTAGAGTTCTTTTTCTAAAAAATACATAAACCGAGATTGAAGAGTTTTTATTTTAAAAATTTGAGGTTATTTTGGTGACTAAGCTTTATTTAAAGTGTATAAATGTTGAAATAGACAAATACATACTTGAACCAGAATTGAACCACAGCTAATCCACTGAGGACCAATTGTAAAAATATTTAATCAGTGGATAAGCAACTTATACCTATTTTCTGAAATCGGTGGTAAAACTGAGGTTTACCATTGGTTTAAGGTCCATATATTTTAAAAAAAAAAAAGGTTGTCTGTAAAGTAGGTTTACGGACGATAATTTCACGTGATAACTTCATAAGAAAACAAGTTGTGTGTTTTGTTAACAAAATGATCTTTTCTCATTACAAAAAAAATATTTACACCATTAAAAAGTATAATAGGTGTGTTTTTTATTACAACCGGTCTTAACTGGACAAAAAAAACGCAGTCTGGGCTAAGCAATTTACATGTTAAATACACCAACACCTTAGCCCCTTGGGCTTAGTTGTTTAGCCCGGAGATTTCTCTGGGCTTAACTTTTTGAACAGTTTTAAATCTGTGCTACCAAACTTATTTTTTCATAATTTGTTTACAAAAACTGACATTTGGAATGACAAAATGTATTTAAATAGTTTTGCTAGCATACATTTTTGTATCTCTTTGTAAAACATGCATGAAAAATACAAGAAAAACCCGAAAGCGAAAAATATGACAACTCTAAATTTTTGTTGTGTCTGCTGTTTTTGGAACATTCAACATGCAGTGCTGCAAAGATTTGAGGTTAATCGCCAAGGCGTTTTTTTGTCCAGCTAAGACCGGTGGTAATAAAACACACCTGTTATAAATTTCAGATCAAAAGACAAAATTCATGATTTAAAATCAAATAAAAAACAGTTAAAAAAGAATCCTTTTTTGTTTTTGTAGTGGTTTTTTTTTATTTCGATAAGACATGTATTAAAGAGCTATACAAGCTCTTCAGAAGCTATCTGTCAAATCTCAAAGCTTCTTTAGAGCTTCGGTAAAGCTTCGTTTAAACTTCTTATAGAGAATCAAACTTGTATAACGTTCTTCCTTTTTCCATGCCCAACAACCTTACTAAAGTTTAAAAGAAGCTGAAATGTAGCTTTTGTAATACCTTAACCGAAGCTGAAATGTTAGTTGGGATAATGCTCTACCAAAACAAGAAGGATCGACGATAAAAACGGTGCATAGATATTGATGTTGTCTGAAAAAACTCCAACTACAGCACTCTTTTTTAGTGTGAACTGCGATAAGATAATTGCCTTAAATTTAAAAGCTTTTTTAAAAAATAAAAATGCCTTAAAATTGGAATTTTAAAAATTGTTGTCAAACTTTTCACAGAATCAGAACTTAAAAATGTTTCCCATAAAAATATTAAATCAAACAACTCTCTATCCTATCTGTCAAAAATGTCAATTATTTATTTATATTCCATTGTGAATAGGCCAAATAATCACAAAACTTTTGCTGTTGTTCTCCTTCGTTTTCGTTGTCGGCTAAAAAAAATTCAATACCGTTTGTCTACCCGAGACCCTGATCAAAAATAAATAGAAAACAAATCAATAAAAAAATAATTTAGTATAAAATATCAACAAAGTATTAACAATCCAATAATCATACCAAAAAATCATTAAATCAAAAATGACCGAAGCAAAGAAAATGCTAATTGCGCAACGCCACAATGGTAAACAAATCTTTAACATTCGACCAACTTCTCTCGATGATAGCTTTGCTTTCACGGAATCCGATTCATTTGTTGCCCAATTAACTGAACGTTTGAGAATGCTATCGGACGAGAGTCGTCTCAATGCTATGTTGGAGATATTGGCCATATTAAATCAATTTACACGAGCGGAAGAATCTCAGTGAGAAACAATCAACGACGAATAGCTCCATTCCAGGAGGATGATGCATTTCGTGGAGAGTTGCTGAATGCAACCAAAACCAATTGATTTATATATATTTGTTTAATTCGTTTACTTTTTGTTTATTTCTTGTTATTATAATTATTAATAAAAATAAAATTGTTATTTCTTATCTTTTGTATCTTAAATAAAATATTTGTTTTTTTTTTACTTTGGAAGAGGATTAAAAATTAGTAAACTTACTATTTCAGTTGGTTCTGTCATTTTGGGGCAGCTTACTTAAACGTCTATTTCTTTAATTCCTGAACTAGGAAGTTTGTGCTGGGTCATGAACTTGGTTAAAAAAAAAAAAACATGAATCATCCAAGAAACTAGGTTTTGATGCCTTTGGCATTCTAGGGTGACAAATATTTTCAAACACCAGACTATGACTACATCAAAGTCTTAAGGATCTGAAAGAAATAGAGAATAAGAACAATAGCACTGAAAAAAAAATCCAAAAATATTTCTAGATCAATCCATATCCATTAGCCATCTACTCAACTAGTTTTTTCATCCTTTTACCTTACCATTACTTTTTACTTGAAATATCAGTAAGGATTTTCATGGAGACGTTTCACTTACTTCTAATAAACGTCTTCTGTCTAGATTTGTATTGCAAACAACAAGAGCCCCGTTCCATTGGAGATGGTAGTTTACTCATGAGTAGATCTACTACTACGAACGTCGGACGTATGGACATCCAAGGACCCACTTTGAATCCAACCGCAACGGAAACGATGAGAGAGGAATAACTTACCCTAGGAGGCATCCTGTTGAAAAAAAAAAAAAACGATTTGAAATTGGGGTGGAGAGACTTGTCGCTTGTTGGTTAAGGCTTACATCCACTCTACTGTTTAAACGTCTGCTTCATAAAGTAAGTATCAGCTTCACAGCAAACTTTTTGCTGGATTTTTGTTTCAATATTTAAGGACTAGAAATAACTAACTGCCATTTTTGCTTGCGATTTATGTAATGTTTATATCCAGTTATGCATTCGTAAAAAAAAAGATGTAAGATAGAGTTGCTAGTAGCCGGCTCCTAAAGGATTTTTTTTCTAATAAAATAAAGCACAGAAACGTGAAATATCAACATTTTCGAATAATTCTTGAAGTAATATGTATGTACTTTATTTATTTCTTTTTCGGTATAGATAAAAAAAAATATATTGTTCTCAAAAATAATTTATTTAAGTTTTTGTAAAAAAAGGTCCGATTTTCCTAAATCCGGCCTTTGTTTCCTGTTTTCGGCCATCTAGTGTCCCATCTCCGGCCACTGAGTTTATTAGGCCAAGCTTAAATATGTAAATTGAATGTTTTTTATTTAAATTTTTATTTTTTAAGATTTTAGAAACAATTTTGAATAAAAAAATGTATTTATTTTTTTTCCATTTTTTAAACTTTTATTAATAAAAGGGGGCGGAATACAGGAAACCCTTGAATATCAAATTTTTTTTTGTGTTCCATTTCAGAACCTCTTGAAATTAGCAATATACTCACATCCTTTTCCTATTAAAACCTATTTTATTTGAAGAATAATATATATTAAATAAGAAAAACCACATTTCTAAGCATTAACTCGGAAATTGTTTACACAAAAGATAAAATACTAATTACGATAGTAGGTTTCGTCAGTAAAATTATAAAAAAAAACCTTACCCAATTGGATCACGGCACAAAAAGTTATTTTTTTTTGAAGAAGACTTTAGGGGAAACATTTAAAATAACAGCATAAGATCAAAAATTTTTAATAGGTAAATCCTACGAAATCACGAGTTATAATGTTAATTCTGAAAGGTGGCCGGCTACTGGAGACGGCCGGAATTAGGCAACTCTACCCTAGTAGCCTTTTTTAGAGAATCTACAGAATTGGTTTTTGGATTTTGTTAAATTATTTCTTATTCAAGATCTATATTATAGTTAAAAATCTTTTTTTGAACAAAATTACATCGGCCGACAGAAAAAAAGAGTTAAGATCAATTTTGCCTATATTCCCTTAAAATTTCAAAGAAATTGCAAAAAAATCACATTAACTCAAACTTGAAGGTATACGGACAAAACTGACTTCAGATTCGGATTGAACGCAATACACAAAAAAAGGTAAGTCCGGTCAAAGATACACTGGCAATTTTTTTTTTTTTTGTTGGCCTGTGTTATAAACGTAAACCACATCAAACTTCTTTTTAAGGGATCGATTTTAAGGGATCGATTTTCTTCAAACTTGGTACGAGTAGTTAACAGTTGTGAGTGATCCCTTAGAAGACACAAATTGAATTTTTTTTAGGAACAAAACTAACGGAAATAGAAAAAATACTTTATTTTTCAAAAACGGCTTTAAAGATTTTGATTAAAATTGTTGTGTGTACACATAAGACTCAACTTTTGAAATGAAAAAGATTTTTTTGTACCGTTATTAAAGGTACCTGCCAGAGATTTTTTTTTTTAATTTACGTATTTCTCGTAAACGAAATAGCCGATTTCAGCAAATATTTTTATACTTATACGTTTAAGTAATCGTTTTATAAAAAAATCTACAAAATATTCGAAAATCACATTTTAAAAATTTTTGAAAACATGTAATGAATTTTATCGATACCAACTTTTTTTTGTAATTTTAGAAAATTTTTATACATACATAAAAAAGTTTTTTTTTAAACGGCCCTAAGGATTTTAAATATTTTTTTTTTCTAAAAATTCATTTTAATACAAGAAATCAAATGGCATACTTGGTTTTGTGTAAAAGATTATTTAAAATGTTGTTTAATTAATTATAAAAATAGATTTTATTTTTTTTATAAGTTATATGAAATTTCTAAAAAAAATCAATTTTGTTTCTTAAGTTTGTTCAACAAAAAAACATTAACCCTTTGTTTTCCGGTGGTTACAATAAGAAACCACCTTTTGAACTTTATTTTTTTTTTACTTTTTATCCCAATTAAATATATCAGCAATTACCTAGCTCAGAAGTTAACTAATATAATGATATTTACTAGTGCAATGGATATATTTTTTCTGGCGCGACATTCAAGAAATATTTAAAGTTTTTTCAACGTTTTTTTAATTTTTTTTTTGAGAAAAAAATTGCTCCGGGCAACAAAGGGTTAACATTGGAGTACATAAGTCGTACATTTATTTTTTTTTACATGTTATTTGTGAAAGGTTACAATAAAATGCGTTTAGAAAAATCTCTCATTTTTTAATTTGTTTTAATTTTCTTTACTATGTCGATTTTGCAATCAAAACTAGTTGTTTTATTTTGAAAAATCGCTTAATCTATTAAAATAACTTGTTTTGATTGCAAAATGGGGATAGTAAAAAAGCGAGATTATAAAAAGCAGGTTAAAAAACGGTGTTTTAAAATACTGGAAAGTTGTCCAAATTGTTGCCTATTAAATAAATCGAAGAAATAGCATACTAATAGATTTTAAGTTGTGTTGAATCGATTTGGAATACTTTCTGCCAGATTGGAGTTTGTTTTGAATATGTTTGAATTTTGTTTCATGGAATATAGTTACATATAGCCTGTTTGTTTATTTCTTTATAAACAAAAGCTTCCATTTTTGTTTAATTGTATTTTTTTTTTTTTTTTTTGCTCTGAAAAACTCTGATTTATTAAATTCAAATTGATAAGGAAGCAGAATATTGTTGCAAAGTAAAGATTTTTCAGCATATTTCGTTTGAACCAATACTTTCGGGACACCCTGTATAGATACTTTAAACTAGAGATGCCGCGAACATTGATTTGGCCGAATACCGAATATTCGGCCACGCTCCTCGGCCGAATACCGAATATTCGGCCAAGGACACTCAGAAAAAAACGTTGGTAATTTCAAAAAATTTTATACTTTGTCTCAAGAATATCGTATTGTAACGATGAATAACTGAACTATTTTTAAGATAAATGTCTGAACACACTACCTACTACTGCAAAGATAGACATCTAAACAACTCAAAAAACACATTTTTTTAGTTTTTGACAAAAAAAAATATTTGAAATTTTCCCGGACAAATCTATCTAGTTGCCATTGATATAATTTGAATAGTTTTTATTCCAAGAGGTAAAATGTCGTTTTAGATGTTTCAAAATTGACCAAAATTGTCACAACTCTAAAAACGTGAATTTCCAAGGTTTAAGATAATTTAAATGATGCTGGTTGTCTGAATTTGGTTAAAAGTGTATTTCCTCTTCTAAAAATTAACTAATTAATAAATATACTCATTCTATTCTCGGTAAATTAGTTTATCGCCTCTATTGAAAAATGAAAATTTTCGAGTTGTGACACTTTTGTACTACATGTGCGATATGAGGACTGTTCGCCAAGAACGGAAGACACATACAAGTGGTGGTCAACACATACTACAAAATTCCATATTTTGACAACATTTGCTAAAGTCTACCTTTCTCCTCCTGGGACAAGTGTTTACAGCGAAAGACTATTTTTCGAAGCAGGAATAGTCTACGATATAAACCTAATCGTTTACTACCAACAAATGCGGAACAAATAGTTTTCATTCACCACAACTTTCCTTTAGTAGATTATAAGTACTAAAATTACAATTTTTTAATTAAACACACATTTTGGTATAATAATTTATGTGTTTTTTCTTCTCCATTTGGTATTCGGTATTCGGCCGAATAGTTAAACTATTCGGCCGAATACCAGAAAAATAGGCCGAATACCGAATAGTGGCCGAATGTTCGCGGCATCTCTACTTTAAACGCTAAGAGATAGTGAAAGAAGAAAGTAGATTAATTTATTTTTTTAGAACACTTGTTTAAACATTTAAACCAAAAATGAAAAAAAAAAACATCAAAAACTAATCAATCATTGAACTGCTTACATTTAGGAATTATCTTTATCTAAATAAAGTGATTTTTATTTTTTTTTTTTTTTTTTTTCAAATATTTAATCGTCTGGTTTTTATGGCTTTTATCTAAAATGCATACTCACTCCAAATTGTAGGTTTTCATCGATGAAAAAAAAAAAAAACGATAACAGAAAAAAGAAAAACAAATCATTATTTTTTAGTTTTAAAATAATAACATTTCAGCATACTCTTTATTTTTTTTTTTTTTAAATATTCTTAAAATTCGTCTATTCTATAAAAAAAAATATCATTTATACTTAATATTAAAAAAATTATAACAAAAACAAAATCAATTAATAGGCACTTTGTAGCACAAAGTTAATTAGGAAGCTATGTAGGTTTTATCTTCTCGATTTTGTGCTTTTTTTATGGAAGATCATTTTAAAGCAGCGCTTTGAAAAAAATAATTTAGAGCTCTCTAATGGCTTTTCAATAATTTCTTCTCTTTATATTCATCTCGAACAATTAATAATTCATCAAAAAACAACAAAACCAGTGTTGAATGTGGAGCAATTCTAAGATAATTCGCCCAAAATCCCTTATACATTCCATAGACTCCTTCAGTTTTTAATATTTTCACACAACAATCCCACATTCCTTTATAATACAGCCCTTTGCCATGTTCATCAAGCCCCTGGTTATACAATCGAGTTGCAATCACATCAGGAGGAGTAATAGCAAGTGACATAAACGAACCAGCAATTGCTCCAGCTGCAAACGAATTCATTGTTGGCTGAACAATAATATCATGTTCTTTAAGCAGACTTTTAACTTTCCCAAAAGTAGCTATTTGGGCACCACTGCCGAGAGCAGCTCTCGGAATATTCGATTGAGCACCACGCCAAAGACCCAAGACCCCACGTTTCGAGTAAGTAGCTGCCAAGGCACTAAACATGCCCGTGTGCATGTGTTGATAGCCCACAGCAATCGACTTTGCTGCCTGCGATTGCAATTGAGTCTTAATCTAAAACAAAATACAATCAATCATGGAAGTTACATCATACTCAATTGAGTATTGTGGTGAAATTACCAGGAAGAACGGGCTGGAAGCCATGGCACCGATAATACCGCCGCCGGCTCCAAAGAAAACTCCTCTGGCAAACGACACATCGCCGTGTTTATCATGGATCCAGCCTTTGGACATGGCTGTGTTATATAAACCAAGTCTGGATTGGTTCCAGCAATGACACAGGATAAGTAAATTATATAAAGAAAAAAATCTAACAAACTTACCGAAAGAAATTCAATATAAATTGAAAATACAGCGCGGGAACAAGTCCCTTTTGCAATCCAGACCATCCATCATTTTTAGCGACAGCTTTAAAAGCATTGACAATGCCTTTATAAGGTTCTACATACGTTCCTCGAGCAGCGAGTTCTCCTTGCAGCTGAATTCTTGTTTTTATCACCTAAGAAATCCGCCGAATTACAAAGTCAATACAAAAACAGAGCAAAAAGAATGTGTTTACTTTTACCTCAATTGGATTGGTGAATATTGTTGCTCCGACAGAGGCAAATCCACCTATTACGTAGTCACTGTATTCCATGAGTAAGAATAAAAATTCTTCTTTTATCGTCTCAGAATGTTTATTTATTTCAGAGATTTTAATCAAACTGACTCTTTGGTTTGGTTTTTGAATGATGATAAGGATGAGTTGCAAAAGATTACACACACGAATAATAAAATGTCTCTCTATGCCATAGTTATGTTGGTTGTTATCACGAAAGAGACTCGTGAATGGGTTAAGAAACTAAAATTGTGGTAGAACTGAAAAAAAAAAAACACTAATCACTTTAGAATTTTTTTGGTCGGCGCGAGCGGAAAAATTTGTAACAAAAATAAAAAAAAAAAAATAAGAAAAAAACTATCAATAGAAATCAGCTGTTTTATGAAATGTCAAAATTTGTGTTATCGATAGCAAGTTGAAGTTATCGATAATTAGTTAAGGTGGATACAGAATGAAGGCGTATTTGGCGATATGATGGAAAGATAAAACGGATTGTATTAAAAACCTACAGAAATTTATGTCTAAAAATAACAAAATTCTAAACATAAGGAGACTTTACCAGAAATATTGGCTACTTGACATAATTTCTTGCAATCATTTATTTCTAGTGGAGGGCCTCTAGGGTTATGGACAGAGATTGGCTCAAAATTTTATAGTTGTAGAGGCACTCGCACACTGGAAAGGTATACGCCAGAGTTCTACGGTATGATAACCCGTAGTCGTACATAAAGCCTGGTACGCAGCTCGCACTAAATTTTAGCTCCCTTACAAATTATCGAAAACAATTATCCGAGCTAAAACGTATCCCATACAAATTATCGATAACTTAACTACATTCGGTCAAAAATAGAAATAAATGTTTTTTTTTGTTTATATAGCCTGGTACGCTGCTCGCGCTAAAATTTAGCTGAGATAAAATTCCCATACAAGTTATCGATAACTTGTATGGGATCCATTTTATCTCGGCTAAAAATTTTCGATAATTTGTATGGGAGCTAAAATTTAGCGCGAGCAGCGTACCAGGCTTATAGCTTTTCTGATTGGAAAACTTAAAATGGAGCAGAAAGCTTAATTTCAAGCCTGGTACGCTTATATAGCCATAATTGACTTAAGTGAACAGAGCCATCAACCACACGCTGCACATAGGAGTATTGTCATCAAAAACCTGGCCATAATTATTTTTTGTGGTTTTTGTTATTATTTCTGTTTAAAATGAGTATTCCTACAAGAAAATACAATATAAATTTAGTTTTTGTTATTTTTATTTTTTTACCAAAAACTAAAAAAAATTGATTAATGGCCTGTACTCCGCCTGTCGACATTATATTTCTCAAATTTTTTTCCTCATCCTTAATACGCAATTCTCAGTTTCTTTTCTCTCTTCCCCAACCTTAATTAAGATCACCCAAAATAAATTACACTAAAAACATCAGTAAATTTAATTTAAAAATAAAAAACGTTGCATAAAGTAAGAAGTATTTTCTATCAGAAAGTGAAAAACTAATTGACCCTCGATTCTCTAAAGAGCACCTAAGAGCACCCAATTTTTGTTGCATTGTGTTAAAGAATATATAAACTAACTCAAAAGTTTCAATTCATCGCAGAAAAATGGGGTATACTAAAACAAAATCATTAAAGTTCAAATAATAACTTACCAAAAATATCAAGTTTTTAGATACTAGTTCTAAGCCCGAATTAAAATAGAAAAAACCATCTAACATTTTCAAAACTTCATTAATATCGTTAATAAATAACTGAAGAAGAATTCTCTATTTAAATTTGTTTAGATTTCTATCACAACACTTCGATATCGCATATAGAATAACACTTACCAAAATACTTCGCATTCAAATAAAAATGAGGTCTATGTAACAGTTAACTTTGAACTCATTTTTTAACAAGACACGATCGAAAAACAAAAAAAATTAAAGCAGCATATTGAAACATGTTTATTTTGCACCCACTTTGCCAAACTTTTTGGTGTCAATTTTGATTTTTAGAAAATTGACTTATGACCAGGTTTTTACTGCAAATACTCCTATGTGATCCATTTTAGCTCCTATGGGATCCATTTTAGCTCGGCTAAAAATTTTCGATAATTTGTATGGGAGCTAAAATTTAGCGCGGGCTGCGTACCAGGCTTCAATCTACACATTTGAACATAGGTACATGTCAGATTCACTTATGCGCCGAGCGAGTGAGATCGCTCCTGCTTATGTTTGCTTAATGTCGTTTTCTATTGACGAGATTCAGAATCAGATTTGTGAATCTGACAGCTGAATTAGGGGGTGATGAGGGGAAGAAGTGGAAAAATCTCAGATTTAATGATTTAATGAAAATCTGAGATTTTTACACAAAAATCTCAAAAACAAATAGAAAACGACATACCTATAAGTCAACGAAACTGAGAAAAAATTAACGAAACGGAGCTAGACTCGATTATGGCTATTCCATAGAGCTACTTGTATGTATTTGCACGTTTGCTTATGCGCGCATAAGCTAGCTTATGTCGATTATAGTTGGGCCTTAAAATTTAGCGCGATCAACATACCGGGCTTTAACGCAACAAAAGAAGTTTAACTTCAAAAATTAAATTTTAAAACAATTTTTTCAGATTTATTTCTTTTATTTATTTTTATGAACGGAATGCTTTTTTATTAATGACTAATCAGCTTTATAGAAAGTTTTTCACCTCGGACTATTTTAGAAAAAAAGTTCCTGCTTTTTTTTATTTTTCTTTAGAAAACATGGAAATAAATTGCCATTGTTAAAGTCTTTACTCCATTTTGCTCAAAAATTCCAAAAAAAATGCAATGTTTTATAGTTTTTCCGTTTGGAAAACTTACAGAAATGATGCAGAATGCTTAATTTCGGGACTGAAAATCAGTTTGCATCTTTTCCACAAACCAACTGCGGCAAACAAAGTTGGCCAATATGTAGTCAAGCTTCAACAGATGTAAGGAACATCAAGGACACCCACCAAAAAGTCTTTTATTGACAGCGACATCTAGTAAGAATTCAATATTTTTCAAAAGCTCCAAAAGTTGATAAAAACAAATTTTACTAAATACAACAACCGAACCACGAACTGTAAGGAAAATGAAAAAAGATATAAAAACATTACTAAACTAATCGAAGCAAAGCCCTGTGAACGTTATGAAAAGTTAAAGCTCACAAGTCCATTACAAGTTACAACCCCTGGTCCTATTAGTATAGCAGTTTTAGGGTATATTTAGTGGTATTCATATTCATGTTAAATTGTTAAGCCTGGTACGCTGTTCGCGCTAAATTTTAGCCGAGATAAAATTCCCATACAAGTTATCGATAATTTGTATGGGATCCATTTTAGCTCGGCTAAAAGTTATCGATAATTTGTATGGGAGCTAAAATTTAGCGCGAGCTGCGTACCAGGCTTTAGACCTAAAACTCATAAAGCCTGGTACGCTGCTCGCGCTCAATTTTAGCTCCCATACAAATTATCGAAAATTTTTAGCCGAGCTAAAATGGATCCCATACAAGTTATCGATAACTTGTATGGGAATTTTATCTTGGCTAAAATTTAGCGCGAGCAGCGTACCAGGCTTAAACCCAGATAATTTTGTCCCAACAGAAACAATCAACATTTTTCATTAGAAATCTATGTCATTTTCGATTGGATTCACTGATTCTGAAATCTAATGTCGTTAAACATTGGTTCATGAACCATCATTTTATTTTTACAACTTACCATTACATAAATCCCAATAATATATGTATAAGCTTACTGGAAATTAATTTGGCTTTTCTCTTCCTGCCTAAATTAATTCAAAATGGCTTTAGCATTTATAGTTCAAAATTTGACGCCAACGTTTTCAACTTATTTTGTGATGGTTCTTCTGCTGGATATACCATACAAAATTTTGCATAGATATAAGCAGTGAACTAAGCACAAATAAGAAAAAAGCTCGAATAATATAAAAGCAGAGATTCCCACCGAAAACACACATTTGCAGTGCCATCTTGTGGGAATCCAATAATTTTGGGAAAAGCTTTTTACTCTTTAAAAAGCTCTTTTGTCTTGTTAGCTCAATACAACAACCGATTCATAAATAACGTTAGTTTTAATTTTTGTTGTGAGTAAAGCACAACTTTCCGAGAGTCTTCAATTTAAAAGGTGTGAAATAATACTTTAGGAGATTCAACTTTTTTACCATATTGTAACGTTTTATTCCGGGTTCACAATAAAACTTATTTCGATTTATTTAATCTCCACTTATTTTCTGTTCAAATAAAAACACACTCTATTTCAACTCAATTTACTTTTATTATTCGCTCAAACAAACACGCTTTTAAATCACTTTATTTACTACTAACAATCTCCAACACTTTGTTTCACTTTGTACTGTACTCTTCCACTTTTAAAATCAAACTGTATCCGGTCGGTGTCCACACTGTCCTTTTATACCGGAACCCCGAGACTCGAGAATGTCCCCGAAGGCTCTCGTCCCTGGTCCCTGCCTCTCGAAACTTCCTTTCCAGGAGGGGTGCTTCATATTTCCAGTCCAGTGGGATACTTTTTTGGGATATTCAGTCAGCGATGTGTTCAGAGGGTAGGCAGCTTCTTAATTACTAAAGGTGAGTTCACATTTCTACCTTTGGTGTAGTAGGTAGTGTGTTCAGACATTTATCTTAAAAAGAAGTTCTGAAATTCGTTACAATATATTAAAAAGAATAATATTATGGAGATTTTTAAGGCTCATTAAGGTAAGCCTCAAAATTACAAAAGTTTAAAAGCTAACATTGGAAAAAGTGGCCACTTTTTCCAAACAATTTTGTTTACTTTTATATTTTTACTTGCGATATAGGTACTATATATCAAGTTATGCATTCGTACAAAAAAAAAAAGTTGAGATAACATTTTTCCATGACATTACGATGGTAGACAATGCCAAAAAAGTGGGTCCCGGAAGTCCGTCTGTCTGTCTGTCTGTCTGTCTGTCAGTCTGTCAGTCTGTCTGTCTGTCAGTCTGTCTGTCTGTCTGTATAAGGAGCTACAGCCTAAACGGATGGACCGATTAATGTCAAACTTGGTATGTAGCGTTATTTGGCGACTCTCCAGAGGGGTTTTTGGAATTAATTTTTTTGGACCAAAAATAACGGTACTTGTCATATACCGATTTTAGTAAAATTGAAATATCTCGAAAACGGCTCTAACGATTTTGTTTAAAAAATTCAAATGTTAGTTTTAAGCTAAAGTCTATCTTTTAATAGAAAAATTTTTTTTTGAAAATCATTATTAACGGTACCTGCCATAGAACCGTTTTTTTCAAATCCGATTATCTCCGAAACTGCTTATTCGATTTCAACGAAACTTTTTGTGAAGAAGCATTTATATAATTTAAATATAAGCCAAAAATAAAATTTTGAAAAAAATAATTTTTGGATTTTAAAAAAAAATTTGAAAATTTTTTTTTGAAAAATCAAATTTTCGAAAACGGGACATTGAACTTTTTTGAAAATTTGTTTTTAGATGTTGATTAGTGATTTCTACCAAATGGCATACTAATTTTATTTTAAAACTTTTTTTCCAAAAAAATATTTATAAAAAATTAGTTTTTTAAAAAACGGCTCTAACGATTTTGAAAATTTTTTTTCTAAAAATGCATGTTAATATATCAATCAAAACTGCATACTTGTTTTGGAGGGCAATTTAATTTCAGATTTTATTTTATTTTTTTTTCAAAAACGAATTTTGTTTTTTTTTCCAAATTTCTATATAAAAAGTCTTAAAAATTTAAGCAACTTTAACTCTAAGAGCAAGTTCGTGCGACCCAGTCGTGCATTTTATTTTTTTAGTGGCTAACGTAGCTGGGCTTTTAATCTTTTTTGTTTATTCTAATTATTTGTGTGTTCATATTTTTATGCTAATTTGTTGGCATTCACCCATATTACGGTTGTAGTATGTACTAAAATGACTCGCTCTGGAAATCTATATAGGGGTGGACTTGTCTCGATGTTTTTAACACCTGACAGCGCTTACAACTTATTTATTAGAACTTACTTAACAAATTAAAGAGACTTGGGCAGAAGAGTGTTGCAAAATTACTGAAAAGCTCGAAGCTCAAAAGAAAAAATACTAGAGACACACACCAAAACTAATATTTCACTGCCATCTAGTGTGTATTGAATATTCTGGAAAGCTCCCACAAAAAACTTTATTCTATACAACAACCTAAGTATGACCTCAACTTTTTGCAAAAGCTAATTAATTACAACTTTCAAAGCAATAGAGCTTTAAAGTAAGCAGTGTAGATATTTACCGAAACTTTTCTCAGTACTGTCATCTAGTATGAGTTCATTATTTTACATTAACCTGCACTTCAATTTTCTGCATAAGGTTCAAACATAAAATAAACTAGCGATCCCAGCGGTGGCGACGCAAAATAGAAAATTCTACTTCATGAGAGTACTATAAGAATATATATACAATGCAATGCCATATATCATAGGCATCTACCAATAAGAAATCTTTCCAATCGTTTGAAGAAAAAAAAAAGATTTATCGAATACAAAAACCAATAGTTCAATACGATGACTATTTACGTGTTTTAGATTTTAAACCAAAATTTTGTTTTTTTTTAATTTTTATTGGTAAATTTATTTTTCGCCATAAATTTGCTCTTGAATTATAGTTACCTCATCATAATTGTTTAATGCAGAGCATTCACTTCTGCCAAATCGGGAATCTGGAGGCCGATTGTGTCCTCTATGTAAGATGTGAAACGAAAAGCTCATGTTTCGAGTCTCGTTCTATCCAAAAATTAAACAAAAAGCCTTAAATTTACATAAAAAATGATTTGCAAACACCAAATACATTACCAATATTGTACCGACAGCTTATAACTTGGTCTTCCCTTCCATTTCTGAAGTAGAAGAGGTCGTTACAGCTTGTTTTGTTTATTTCTGGGTGTTGAAGTTCACTATTTTGGCATGTAAAAATGAATAACTTTTCATTTCTAATAAATTATGTAAAATAATTTTATTACATTAATTTTTATAATTTATTAAATCTTTTAAAATCGGGAAAAATTATTATATAATAATAGGATGGGTCAAAAATGTATGTATGAAAATGGAAAAAAAAATCCAAAAAACGAAAACAAAGACCAAAAAGTACCAAAGAAGTAAAACACAATTTTTGACCTGTTTTTATGCTATTTCTTGGATTCTTCGTTTAATTTTGGACTCATTTTAATTTCTCCCCTATTGATTTTCATAAAAATATACCTAGTTGGCAACAAGATAACGCCAATAAAATCAATTTTTAATGAACATAAATAGGGAAGAAGTAAAAAAAAGTGCAAATTTAAACAAAAACTCTAAGAAATAGCATAAAAAAGGTCAAAAATTGTGTTTTACTACTTTGGTACTTTTTGGTCTTTGTATTAATTCAAAAAACAACTTTTTTTTCATTGAATATGTACAGTTCCACATAAATCCAAGAACATAAGTCTTTTTGATTTTCATTTAGTTAAATTTCAAGCTTATGTACAGTTTTGAAAAAGAAAATTCTATAAACGCTTTTTTGTTCGCCATTTTGGAACCAACATTTTGAAAAAATAAAAGTTGGAAAATTTTTCGTATTTCTCATAGTAATATGTTTCAGTGTCCTAAATTGTATGACTTTTTGTCAAGAAATGGCCGTGCAAATGATTTTTAACGCCATAAAGTACCAAATGCACCACTGTGTGGCGAGGACAATGATAAATAATAGTCAAAACCAGCTTGGCCGACAGATTTTTAAATATTCAGCAAATTCATAACCTCCACTGATTGTGTCAACTTCATTTTTACTTCTAATTTGGTAGATGTAATAATTTACCAAACGGTAAAAAATATCGTAAGAATAGGAATTTTGCATTATTTCGACAAATTTCTAAACGCCAGAAGTCCAGAAGTTCTTACCCAATTTGAACAATTTTTTTTTCTACTCAATATTTAGCTCATAAAAGAGTTGTCTAAAGCTATTATATTAAAAAAATTAGGCGTTAGGGTGGTCAAATTTGTTTTCTAATAATACATTTTTTTCATTTTTTTTTTAAGTTTCAAGGCCAAATCGAAGGCAGAAGATATTAACCGATTTTGATTATTTTTTAAACTCTTCTTAGTCTTCACCATTCGCAACTTTTCCACGCTATAAGGATTTGAAATTTGAAAAAGTGGTTTTTTGACCCACATGTACATACATGTAAAACTTATTTTACTTTATTTCTAAAGATTAAAGTCCTTATCGTTATCAAATGGAAATTACATGGGTTTTGCTTCTTGAACAATTAATTATAAAAATCCAGGCAAACACTTTGTTCCATAAAATTGAGTTTTGACTGTTTACAAACGAATAGTATGGAAAGAATATTAATACATACATTTTGCGTTGATAGTTTTAAAACAAAATACATAATTATATTTTTTTTAAAATGATATTTTTAACTATTTAATTGAAAATCCAAATTCATTTTATTTTATTTTTTTTTATTTTGTCCAGCTAGATTAGTGGTGTGCTTCCATAATCCATAGTTCGTCTATGTTTTCAAAAACTCAGCTAATTTTAGCTGAACATTAATTAATTTTTTTTTTTACTTTTTTTTGAAAATGAACAAAAATAATAATTCAATTTACTTTAATAAGTTCATGTTGATTTTTATACCAACAAGGTTATCTTAAAATAAATAACTCTATTGACACCCATTATGCATGGGGTAGCGTGGCCGAGCGGTCTAAGGCGCTGGTTTAAGGCACCAGTCTCCTCGGAGGCGTGGGTTCGAATCCCACCGCTGCCATGAGTTTTTTTTTTAGTTTTTTTTTATGCTTATACTCAATGAGATACAATAAATTTTAATAGGTAGGTATTTACTTAGGTATATTTTGTTTAATTTATGTGCAGTTCTGGATGGATCATTATAATTTTAAACTGATTTTAATTTTTTTTATACTTTATTTTATTTTATTGATTTGTCTTTTTTGTTCTTCTTTATTTAAGGTTGCAAAACATGAAGCATTGGATAACATCTTAGTTTTGCTGTTATGCTCACTCTATAAAAAAATAATTCTCTTTTTTCTGAGATTTATTATTTATTCTGCTTATGTTTATGTTTTTTTTTTTTTTTGTTTCGATCCCAATTCATTTGAATGTATTTTAAGTGGACAGTTGTGGTGTGATTGTTTTAATAGGCTAATAATTTAAATCTTGTCCATTTTATTCTTTGACTAATAAATGGTAATGGATCAGTCAAAAGTCTGAGGAAAAACTGAAAAAAAATTACTTATTTCAGATATTTTTTATCATTCAAAAAGTTCTGATTTGTTTGGATTGTTTTGAGTAGAAAGAATTGTAATATACTCTACCGATTTTTTCAAGGAAAGTATTATTTTTGAAACAACAAAAATTAAGACGTATAAGAAATTAACATTGGCCTAAAAAATTAATGCTGTAACTTTATTGAAATTATTATTGCCTTAGTATTTTTACAATGAACAATTTTGTAAATAAATATTAAATAGATAGATACTTAATACTAAAACTTCCTGAAATTAAGGTGAAAAGTTTGGTATTAAAGTTATTTATATTACATTACAAGATATTATAACAATACAAAAAAAATTACGAAAAACTGAACAAGAAAAAAAAAAAAAAAAACAAACAGCACAACACAACACACACAACACAACACAACACAACACAACACACAAAACACAACACAACACAACACAACACAACACAACACAACACAACACAACACAACACAACACAACACAACACAACACAACACAACACAACACAACACAGCAAACAAAAAACTATAGAAAACAATGCCACTAATTGATGTACACAGCACTTTTGAAGTTTTTATACAAAACCACAATGCAGGGCAAAAATACATTTTCCTGATAAAATGATGCACATAACTACACATAATATTTAAAACCAAAATAGCATAGGTTGCAGAGTAGATGGTTAAGAGCTAATCTCCACAGTTATATAAAACAACGACGCATGGGTTGACCTAAATAAAATTCGTTAAAAGCTTTTTATGTTTTGTAAAAAAAAAAAACAAAATTTCAAGGTTCACCTTTTAAAACCTACAGAAATTTAACATTCTTAAAGTGAACCTTAAATAACTTTTTAAAGCTCTGTGTTAAATAATTAAAAGTGTAATTGATATCCTCCAATACCAACTACTACAATCCTCTGTGAGTCAGTTAATAATAAAACGTATTTATTGAAGCGAAAACAAACACAAAACAAACATAATATTCCCTCCTAAAAATAAAAACAAATCTTTTATTTTCAGAATAACAATGAGAATAACCTACTTCCAAAGTTTTTTTTTTCTTTTATTTCAAGAATCAAAGTAAGAACAGACAAATTACTTTTTTTTCCACATAACAGAAAGAACCTCAAACACCAGTCAGGCTCAGGCCTACAACACCTTCTACATCTCCTATATAATAAATTTTGCTCTGTCTGTTTTGTTTGCTTTAAAGGTGTCATGTTTAAAATGAGAGACAGCTTTAAAACAAAAGCATCCATAGTCAAGTGAAAATTTGTAAAGAAATGCTAAACACGATGAAGGTACCTATATATTATATTTCGCAATATCACATTCCACACAACACAACCACCTCCAATCATTTTCATTCAAACCGATGATGTTCTACTTCTATACTTTTTATATGAAACAAGGACACTATAAGGAAGGAACTATGTGCGAGAATACGAGTACTTATATACATATACGATGAAATCTATTCCTTTTTTTTTTCTACAAATACTCTTTCTGGTTGAGTATAACTTTTCTTATGAACTAGAGCTTCTATATAGTCGTTCTAACGAAGAGACCCCCACTGCTTTAAAGTGAAAACCAATTACCAACAAAATATCTCTCGTCGTACACATTTCATCCAAAGGACCTAATTCAAAATGTAGAGTGCCATATTCTACTCTTCCATCATCATCCTTTTTTTTTTCTTGCTTTTCCTTTTTTTTGTGTGTTGTGCCTCCTACAATAGAAATGATAGACATACATACACTCTTCATCCTCCTACAACTAAAGTATTATGTCTAAAGAAACCGATACGATATGGCGATAACACACAACAAAAAAAAGAAGAAAAACCTATTACAAATACCAAGTTGTGCAGTACTCTTTTAAACCACAACAAACACGTGACTTTTTGCTGTAGTAGAACGACTAAAGTAGATACTTCTTCTGAATCTCTAAACGAAATATATCCTTGTTAAGGCATAGCTAGCTGATAAAAAAAATCATCCATCTATCCATACCCACTTGTGGGTTAAATGAATTTTCTCCTTTTCGAAATTCGTATTAAACTCATTTCGAACATCGAAAAGGGGTTATTCGAACTTCGAAAATGTACTAAAATTCCAATTCCCCATCGATTTATCACTCAATTCAAATTTCGAATGGAGAAAATAAGAAATTCGAATTTCGAAAGTGATTTCGAATATTGTACTAGATTTTATTTCCCCATTCGATATTTGGCCCTGGAAGTTTTCCCCTCTTATTTTTGTTATTCCAAAAATGAATTCGAGCCCGTAAGTGTACAAGCGCACATCGAGCCACCAGCAATGTGTCAGCATCCTTTTAACGGCAAAACCTAAAGGACATAACACTACCATTACGCACGTTGTTCCTTTTATGGTTTTGATTTTTACGTATTCTTTTTTTTTTTTATTTCTTTCACCCTTACTGCTTTCATTAGTCACCGGCAATGACATGCCACCCGGAACCAACGCTGATTACTTTAATAATTTTTGCAACGTAGCTTAACGCTGTTATCCCCGTTTTTTTTTTTTTTTTGTTTTGTTCCTTTTTTTTTGCTTTTAATTCTTTTGCAGTCATGAATTTTCAATCTCTCTCCGAAGGACCTGTGTGTTCTTCTACTACCCATGAATCGATACTCATTTGCATATATCTTCTTCATGCTGCTGGCCTGAAGGCAACTCTAAGCCTTTTGTCTTTTCCGATATTTGTCATACTCTTAATCCTAATAGCTAAAAGGAATGTTGACAAAAAAAAAAAAAAAAAAAAAAAAACAAGAAGACCAGCAGCAAAAAAGGATTCATTAAACCCATTGAAATATGAGCTAAAATTCTATTTACTCCAGAAAACACCAAACAGAGAAAAGCAGAAGCTAAAGGTCAACCAAACGGATTTCGACAAAATCAAACAAAACAAAATAAAATCAAAAAAAGAGAAAAAATAGGAAAGGAAACAATCAAAATGATTTCAAACACATTTTTGGATGAAATATTTGATTTTGCACATCGTTAAGGGGGGGGGCAAAAGTTAACAACCAAAGGACAACCCAAAAAATCTAATGTGTGTGTATTTTCAAAGACTGTCTTTTTTTATCTACAAAAAAAAAAGAACGAAAAAAAAAACAAAGAAGCTCAACAGTGCGGCAAAAAAGAAAATGTACCTTTGGGGATAGCGATTTCTGTTGGGCGCCACTTTTTAACGATGGAATGCGTTTTTATGTTATATTTCCTTCGGCTTAAGTTTCATTGTTAAAGTTTTTTTTTTGCCTAGTTTTTTTTTTTATATTGTGTACGTGTACATATTGTTGTTGTTGTTTTTTTTTGTTGATGAACAAGGATTTTTTCCTGATATCCTTCTGATATCCGGTGTATGTAAGTCCCTGTAGAGGATAGGTATAGTTGAAATGTAAACACAGCATAGTGATGATAGAAAAAAGCTTGTTTCATATTCCCAGTAGGTGTATAGTCGTTATACTGTTGGAATTTTTATAGAGGTATTTCTGTGTGTTTGTATTTTAGGACAAGAAAAAGGATGTTAGAAGTGAATATGTTTTTTTTTTTTTTTTTTATTAATATAAACCGGAGATAGGTCCTTTAAACTTGTGATTTTTTTTTTCGTTATCTTTCTTGTTTCTTTATTGAAGCATAAGAAGATTCTTATTCTCGTGCAATAATAAATGGTTGATGTTAACCTTTGTGTGGTTAGTAACCGTTGATCAGAGAACATCTTTCGTTCGTTCGTCCGTCCTTACGAAGTCACAAAGTGGCAGTTGGACTTTTGTTCCTAGAGAACCGAGGTGAGGAGAATTAGGGTGAGACACTGATTTGACAAACCATGAAATTGTATTCAAGCTACAAAAATCAAAGTAAAAGTTTTTTGTGTGTGATGTTTTATAAGAAGGAGAACTTTTGCACCACCACATCAGAATTCAGTTTCTTCTGGTAGAGTTAAAGTCCTTGAAAGGAAACCAAGAGAGAACGAAATGAAAATGAATGAAAAATTCCTTTGCAATGATTTCATGCGGAGTATAAAAAGGAAGTTGTTGTGCGGAATTTCGTTTAATGAAGAAAATTGACGATTAAACGAATTTTAAATAAATTCTGGAAGAGAAAAAAAAAAAGGATTAACGAAATAAATATACATAAATGACGATGAATGGTTGTTGCGGCTGGATTTTTCGACGACGACGTTCGTTGGTTGTTTTGGTTTTTGCAACATTCTCAAGGCTACTTCACCTTTTTGACTTAAGCTCTTTTCAATGGTCATTATATTTATAGTTATAGAGGTTTGTATAACCTTTCTTCTTCCAGTTTTACAACTGTTTTTATGTAGAGGAGGTAAGGTAAGGTACCTTGCTATACCATAGTTAAATCATGAGTTATGGCAATTAAGAAGAAGGAAAATTAATTGGTTTTGGCAAAAAGTCGGATGGAAAATTACATTATGCATTGCAATTAATATTACCAAGTCTTTTTCTTATTGGGGTTGGGGTTTTGTTATCGTTTTTTATTTCTTTTTGTTGTTGTTGTATAACCTATATCAAATAGAAGTTAAAAGGTATTTTTTTATATTCCCTTAAGTAGGTAATTATTGTTCAAGTTGAAAGTCTGGAAAAATTGGCTGCAGTCTTAACTCATAGCCACACCCTTTTTATTGATAAATCATAAAGTTTTCGACACATTAGTGGAATGGTAGGGAATAATAAAATTGTTTTGGCATACATAAACAAATTTTTTTTTGCTAATTAATTAATCCCCAAAGACAGGTAAAACAAACATCTATTTACCTTACCTGTGTGAATATCATTAAAAAAAAAAAGGTTTCCAGTTTGTATACATGGAATTACAATAATTGATTGCTTTAAATTTTATTTGTACCTAAATGGAAAATGGGGGAAATTAATGATATTTGTGATTTTACACTTGATGTGAAAACATTTATATTGTTTTCGATTTTGGTGTAATTAGATCTAATTTAGAAATGTTTAATGAAATAGTAAAGAACAACACATTTTATCTCAATCGATACAAATAAAAAAGGGACATTTTATGTTAATATATGGTATTTAGATTTGTTGGATGATGGGGATTACGGATTTTCAACTTTTTTTCAACTTAATTCGTGTTTTGATTTTAATTTAGAAAAACAAGAAGTTCAAAATGAATTTTTATCAACGAAATGTAACGTCATAGATTTTTATCGACTTTGGATTTAAATTTAGAATATTAAAATCAATTAGAAAAATATATTTTGGTTCACCGAAAAAAATTAATTCTCAGTTTTATTGAACATTGAAATTTTTCATTACAAGTAGGTATCATGTTTTCTCTCATATTTACTTAAAAACATAGTTGGCAACCATATAACCCCAACATTTTTATTTGTTTATGTCTTTATGATACGTAAATAGAAGAGATGTCAAAATTATGCTAATTTAAAAAATTAATTCATGAAATATCGTAATAAGAGGTCTAAAAGTGTGTTTTACTAATTTGGCACTTTTTGGACTTTGTTTTCAAAATTTTTGATTTTTTTATGGAATATGAATCTTTGAGTTCGAAATCAAAGATCCAACACCTTTTTGACATGAATTAAGCCAAATTTCTAGCTTATATTCCATTTTGAAAATGCAAATTCTATTTAAAGGTTTATTCTGGCCGCCATTTTGGAGCCGCCATTTTGAATTAAAAAAAAATATGGCAGCTTTTTCGTTTTCCCCATACTAATATTATTCAGTGTACCAAATTTCATGACATTTCGTCAAGAAATGGCCGTGTAAATGAGTTTTGACACCAAAAAGCACAAAAGGACCACTGTGCGACGCACGTACCAAATTTATTTGAAAATTTCTATTTTCAAAAATTTATAAAAAAAAAAACACTCCTCCAACAATTTTTGAAAAAAATTTCAGCAGTTCCTTGTTTAAATAACTAAAAAAATGTGGGAAGTAGAGTTATTTTGAATTAGAGAATTACATTTCTCTTCTCTTTTGTTTTTTAGAAGATATATTTTGTATATTACCACATCCAAATCATTTCATGCATTTTCATAAAGCAATTCAAAACTTTTACCTTATTTCAACGATAGACAAGGAGAAACTCATGCACTCAGCTTTCGAAAAGTAAAAGATAAATGCACGAGCGAATTAAGGATGAAATTCCGAAATGTGGGGTCAGATTGTTTTTTAAAACAAATTGAAAAGCTATTAAGAGTAGTAGAAAATGTATCTTGAAAAATAGGGGAATGAAAATTGGCTTAGGTAACATGAAGTTATGGCACAGATTTTCTTTCAATCCAAGAAAACTTTACACACAATGCATACTGTGATTTGCTGCATTTGCAATAGGCCCAACTGAAAACCCTTAACCTGATGGTCAGAGATTTCTTTTGAAATATTTCCGATGCATGCATAAATCAATTCACTGAGAAAAATGTTTGGAAAAAAAATATCGAATCCGAAGTAAAAAAATATTCGATCAATGACGCGAATTTATGAAATAAAAAAGTCTTCATGACGAATTATGACTTCAAAAAGTAAGACCTCTTTATGGATGCGAATTTATGAAATAAAAAAGTCTTCATGACGAATTAGGACTTGATGAAGCAAAAAGAAAGATCTTAAGACCTCTTTAAGGATGAGAATTTATGAAAGCAAAAAGTCTTCATGATGAATTAGGACTTGACGAAGCAAAAAGTATGACCTTAAGACCTCTTTTTTCAAGATGGGAATTTATGAAAGAAAAATGTCTTTATGACAAATTAATCAAATTTATGAAAGAAAAAAGTCTTCTAACGAATAAGGACTTGACCAAGCAAAAAGTATGATCTTAAGACCTCTTTAAAGATGCGAATTTATGAAAGAAAAAAGTCTTCATGACGAATTAGGACTTGATGAAGCAAAAAGAAAGATCTTAAGACCTCTTTAAGGATGCGAATTTATGAAAGCAAAAAGTCTTCATGATGAATAAGGACTTGACGAAGCAAAAAGTATGACCTTAAGACCTCTTTTTTCAAGATGCGATTTTATGAAAGAAAAAAGTCTTCATGACGAATTAGGACTTGATGAAGCAAAAAGGAAGATCTTGAGACCTCTTTAAGGATGCGAATTTATGAAAGCAAATAGTCTACATGATGAATTAGGACTTGACCAAGCAAAAAGTATGACCTTAAGACCTCTTTAAAGATGCGAATTTATGAAAGAAAAAAGTCTTCATGACGAATTAGGACTTGATGAAGCAAAAAGAAAAATCTGAAGACCTCTTTAAGGATGCGAATTTATGAAAGCAAAAATTCTTAATGGCGAATTAGGCTAACATACAAAAATGTCAAATTACCTAAGTTTATTGGAATAATTTGTTATTTGGACTTCGCATATTTAAAAAAAAAACATATTTTTTTGTGCGCGTTCCCGAAAATACCCAAATTTGAAACATTGATTTAATCCCTTGTACATTTGTGAGAGATTTTCTAAAGCGAACAATGAAGTGGACACATGTCAAAGTAGACATCTCGAAATACTTTTTTTATGAGCTTTGTTCTAAAGATTACTTCAAATTTCTTACAGAGATGAACACATTAACTCCCACATTTAAATCAATCAAAAACAAGGCCACTTGCATTCAAGAAGAAGAATCCAAAAAAAAAAAAAAAAATCTATCAAATTCCCTAAAATGTCAAACAAAAATGACAAAAACATTAGCAAAATTTTCTAAAACGATAACCATCGAAGCAAAAATTGAGCCTTAGAAGTTTATGAAGCATCTTTTTCAATTGAATGATCATTTTCTAACTAAGTTTTCTGTTCTTGTTTTTTTTTTTTTTCTATTTCTTTCCAATCTCAACCCACCTAACTCAACTTATAATGTCTTTTTTATTTACCACAAATTCGTTTTATATTGTATTAAGCCACAAACACCATACAGATTTATCCCATTATAAACTTGTATAAAAGCGGATTATAGTTAAAATTGTGTTCCCATTCAATGAATCTTCCTATAACCGTGTTTACAACATCAAGAATACCAAGAAAGAAAACGATATACTCCTCGTCCATCATCGTATCGTCATCGGTTCGTCGTCGTATCTAATTTGAAAATTGTTCAGTGAAAGAAAATTCTCTTTTTTTCATTCATCAATGTTCTTTAGTATGCTGTCTCTCTATATACTCACTATCTTCAATTTAACGTTCACAGAGCAAAGTGATTTCGTTATTTAACACTTAATTAATCACATTATTGACCTATATATCAAGGACGCCGCACACATTGCTTGTCTTTTTACAAAAGGTGCCTTTGGTATTATATACTCTCTCTCTCTCTTTCTCTCGAACCTATAACACGCTTCATACACTGATAAAAAAAACAAAACCATATTTTTGAGTTCAAGGAGTTTGAAGTAACACGTACTTATTATTGATAATAAGGTCTTTGTTGACCATCGCTTGACTGTATACAAGTGCTTATTGATTCAAGAACATACAAGATTTTTTCAAACAATACAAGAACATCAATTTGTTTTGTTTATCTGAATAGGAACATGATTTAATCACCTTGCATTTTTATTGATAACGTTGACTATTAAAAATATAGGATTATATTTATAATATAAGGCCCATGTGGCGTATGTGTAACATTTATATTGAAAAATCTTAGCAGTTGTCGTAAATTGTTTTTGTGTTGATTTTTTTTTACCATTTTCGGAATCCTTCAAATGGTTTTACTGGTTATACGATGAATTTGTAAATGAAATTTCTCCAGCTTAGGATAAGCGCTACCAATCCGTCTTGGATATTAAGTAGACTTTTAAAATCTGAATTTCTCGCTGGATGGATTTTTTTTACAGGGTTTGTAATAAATAAAATGCAAACTTCTTAACATTGTTTGAGCTCCAAGTAAAATATGCTACAATGGGTTTTTAAGAAAAACTGAATTGGTTCATAGTTTTTAATAAATGAAAATTGATGAGCCACTTTACAAAAAAAGAGATTTGTGGCACTCGGAAAGCGGTAAAGCTATTGCATAATATTTTTTATCAACTTATGCAATTATAATTATCTATTTAATTTTATTTATGCAATTTTTTTTTCTTTGATATTAATTCAAGTTTTTCTTTGATTAATTCAAGTTACAATTATTATCAAAGAAAAAAAAAATTGTTTTCTGTAAATCCGGTTTACAGACGATACTTTTACGTGATAACGTCAAAATTAATAATTTTTGAGGCTCAATACACATATTATAAAAAAGCGAAAAAAAATAATTATATAACTAATTTAATCAAAAATTAGCGTTTTTCATTATGTCAATTTTTGTATATGCTAAAGTTTACAAAAAATTACACCTTCAATAAGCCTTATATTTCTTCTTAAGAATTAAACCATACAGTAACTTGTATGTTTTGTAAAAAGTATTAAAACGATTTCTTGAAATCACACACTTTTCATGAAAAAAAAAACGAAAAGAATCTACTTGTGTTTCTTTACACATCATATTGTCAATATTCTTACATGACAACTTATAATAAATTAAATCATTGGAAAGCTTATCATTTAACCATTGGAAATATGCATCAACGAAATCTGCACAACGCCTACAAAAAAAGTTACAATTTTTTAAAGACAACCAATGTCAAAATTAAATCTGAGATTAAGTTACTTCCCTCACTGGTGGCTGGTGTTGGCAAACGATCCCCCACAGGTGTTGTTCTCGATCGTCTCGATCCATGCAAGTTTCGTACAGTCGTAGCATATACAATACATACACGTTAAGCGAACAACCCAAGTGGGAGCCGTCAGGTTTTTTCGTTACGAAAGTTCTTGAAATCTATGATTTAGCTTTAAACAATAAGGAAAATTTATTGAAAAATTAAAATATTTATTTTTCTTTAAGTTTTTTTTTTTTTTTGTAAAATAAAAGAGCTACAAATTCATTTGGACATTGCTTTCTACGTTCAATGAAAACAAAATTCCAAAACTTTTGGAAGCGACTCCAAATTATAAAATTAGATACAGTAGCGAGCAAAAAAAATGCAAACGAAAAAGGTTTAAAGAGTTTTGAACCAGAACTAAGTTACCAGATTTGGCAAATTGAAACTGTTTTATTTTCATTTAACAGAGTCAATTTGAGGAATATTTTACTCCAAAACCATTATTTGGTCAGAAGTCTAACCTAAATATGCATTTTTAGACGAGCAAAAAAATGCAAATGTTTTTATTGTTTGCATTTTTTTTGCTCGCTACTGTATGTATGAAAAAATGTTTTTTTTTTCGTAGGTACATTTACTGTGCAACGAAAATTGTCTTTGAACCAAATCATATTTTGCATGTCACGTTTTTGAATTACATATTCCAATACAAACAAGTCAAAAAGCACAGCTTTTGGTTGCTTTTGACGTTGAATTACAAAATCGCTTAATAGATTGTTTTTTTTTGTTTTTTTTTTAATTAGAAATATTTTTTTAATGATTTTTTTAGGTCAATAGAATTAATTTTTTTTTATTTAGTAAGGGTTAATAGATTTTTTGAAAAACTCTGTTTTGTAAAAAAAAAACTGAGAAAATGGTTTTCCTTCTAGATCGACTATTTTTGTTTCTTTTTTTTAATCTCAAGCTTTTTATACATCATACTTTACCCTACAAATCTACTAAAATCAATTTCTTTTAGCAGTGTAAATCATAGAAACTACTCAATTTTCAAACAGCTGTTTTTTTTTTTTTTGAAAGAAAATTCTTAGTCTTATATCGTTATAATTTAACGATAATTTCCAAAATGACTTTTTTTCTTAAACGACAAAGCCGACCTCAGGAAATTATACCTAATTCATCATAGTTTTCATTTAATTCATAAATTTTCTAGTAAGAACTACTGGCATAGCTTCTCTTCTGTTTGTGAACTATTCAATTGGATGTTCAAAGAGAACCTAATTAATTAACTCCAGGAAACCCCCAATCCAATCAAGGTTTGGAGTTACTCTGAATAATACAATATTGCTCTGATTAATCACAATTTGCTTCAGTAAATCGATATATAAATTGATTCTTGTAAATACAGCTCGAAGGAAATTACCAAGATTTTGAAGATTTGCCATACCGCGCATCCAATTCTCATTGCAATTTCCCAGAGCTGTCAAATTACTGACAACTTCTGTAAATCTCAAATCAATTTTTAAATTACTTGCAAAATAAAAATTTCATTACAGAATACTCACAGTTTACACCGGAAATTGTGTTTGAAGTAGAGTCATTTGGGGTAAGATCGCTCAGTGGGTAAGAGCGCGCAGTGCTTATTTCTCGACTTGTGTCCAAAAAAAACTAAAACGAAAAATGAGGAAATCAGCGCTTAGTAAGACGTCAATAAGTGATGACCTTCGCGATTGTGTGCTCAGCTCCATTTTATTTTAAAAGCGGGTTGAAAAAACCCGGCTCAAAACAAAAAAAAAAGTTGTGCGGGAAAAGTGTGTATCGTCGGCGTGGGAGCATTATATACCGAGAGTAGTACATATTTTGGAATTGTGCATATTTATATTTGATTAAAGTCAAAAATTTGTTAGATTTTGTTGTATTTTATTATAAATTTGTGAAATAGAAAAAAAAGTACCTTTGTGGGTAAAATCGCGCAGTGCATTTGTGGGTAAGAACGTGCACTTCTCCCCATATTAAACTTTTCTTTTATTCAACAGGACAGAAACATTTGAAACTTGAATTTTGAAAAACGAAGGCTGTTATTCATGAATTCCAAAAAAGAAAGGCCGTAATCTTCTAATTTAATTCGAAATATTTGTTTGTTTGTTTTGTTTTATAAATAGAGTTTAAGTTTTTGTATTTGAACTTAATTTGTTTTTTCATTAACATTTTCATTCATTTTAGTGAAAACTTGAAAGTTTTGAAATAAAGTTTTGTTTAACTAAGTATAACATTAAGTTTTTAGACATTTAGTTGCTGTAAACTGTCAAGATTCCTATTAAAATTATGTGCGCGCTCTTACCCAAGATTTTGCGAGATCTTACCCTGACTTTGGGGCAAGAGTGCGCACTTCGACTTCATTTGGTTTTTGTTTTTAATCATATGAAATATTTAAACTAAAAAACTTTTTTTCTTTGTTTTCTTGTTCCCAAAGTATAGGTTTATCAAATCTAAAAAATATTATGCTGATATCTCTTACAGAATCTTCACAATTTCGCCTTAAAGTGAAAAGTGCGCGCACTTACCCCAACTGACTCTATTCAAATCCTTTACGGAAAATAAAAGTGTTTCCAGTTATTCAGTAAAGTTAAACATTTGATCTCCTTTTTTGTTTTTCTCACAGTGCATAATTCACAGTAAAGCTGTTACTGTTACATCACATCACCATCATCGAATAGAGAAAATAATCTGGTACAAACTTCAAAAGGTTTTCAACTGCAAGCACAAAATAACAGAAGCAGAAGCTCGAATCAGAATAGCTACTTGAAATGTTCATCCATGTACAAATAATGTGCTTACTTCATCATAGCACACAGCATCCTTTCCAGATGCCTTCCATTTAGCCCATATAAATACACGACCTACGACTACGACGAGATACCACCACCAGACGAAGGACGACCCACTGCCTCAATAAATCGACTTAAAACTTTACAACCAGAGTAGTCAATCTTGTTTGTCCGCTTAAATTTGGTTTTATGTTAAAGAGTGCAAACTCATTCGCTGCACATTCTTGCTTGCTGCTTGCAACGATAGCGAAAAACACTGCACTGGTTAATTTTTAGAGCAAGGAATGTTAAAAATAAGAATACAGCCTTAGCATATGCATCGACATGCGTGTGTAATGACGTCAACGAGGGCATGCAACTGCAACATTACCAACATACTTGTATTCAGAAGCAATTTAAAGTTTTTAATGGTGACAATAATTCGCTACAATTTACACTCTGCTCATTTTCATGAGATGATATCCTTTTTTGTGGTCGATATTAAACACATTTTTTTTTTGGTTTTTTGAGGTCGTAGGTCTGGTTTGGGAACTCGTATAGACTGTGTCAGGTTAAGAGGTTGGGGCTTGGGGCATGCATCCTTCCCAAGGAGGAATGTGTGCATGGGTGACTGTGTGTGTGTGTTTGAATTTGATTTGGAAAAAAATAAACCAACTGAAATGAAACCACCATCACTAAAAAACTGAACGAAAACAAACAAACAAAAAAAAAAAAACCAGCAGACTACAAACATAAAGTGACACTCGTTAGTTAGAGTGAAGTGGGGTGGAACAGCCTTTATTTTTTACTACGTGAGTTTGAGTTGCTCTCCTCCAGACGAACAGGAAACAGGATATATAGAATTCCGAATGATGGTGGTGGAATGGCAAAAACCAGTAAAAGAGTGTATATATTCAGTGTACTTGTTTTTTTTTCGATTTTTTTTTTTCCTTCGAACAAAAACTCATGCATCACGTGAATTAAATGGGATTTTAACTTTGAGTGAGCTTTTATGGAATCAACGAATATTTATTCAAGTTGCTTGTTTTTTTGGTTTTATATGTTTACGTAAACGTACCTAACCTAAAACACAGCAGAGTATTATTGAGAAATGATACCGCCTGCTGTTTGATGGTGCATTGGAATGAAATATTCTACCAGGAAAAATGTTTTATATTTTTTTGTTTTGTTTTTTGTAAAAAAGAAAAATAAGCTGCTTTTTGATGGAAACAAAACGCGCATACCAGCTGTTTAGGTTTACATTGCAGTGTGCAGTTTGCACTATGCCAATAGAAATGAACTTAATTTTTTGAGGGCAAACATTTATGCAATAAAACTTTGTGTGTGTGTGTATAGAAAACTAAAAACTAACCCTAGTCGACCATGACAACTTTATATTTTTTGAACATTAATTTTTGAAAATATTTTACAGAGCAATGAACAATTATAATGTAGAGAAAGTAGGTAGGTACCTAACCAATGTGCATCAACGAAAGTTGTGAAATTTAAAATGTATTTTACAAATGGAAATATAGCTATGCTCGCGGTTTTAAACTAAAACGTACTTAAGGGTGCGGTTATAATTGAATCAATTTAAAAGTTTTTGGAGAAATTTTTTTGAAGTTTACATTTGCAACAATTTTATAATATTTTTTTTTTTGGGAGATTGAAATCTGTTATTCAATTTTTGTCTTGTCTTCTCTTTTATTTGTATAACCTGGCTTCGATAAGATAAATTACAGTTTCATATAGAACTGACATAAATTTCGAATTTTTAACAAAGTTTTGTATACTTCTAAGGAATTCTTAGAAATTTTTTTTTTATTTTGAGAAGTTTTTCGAAAAGTATTAAAATTTATTGAAATATTTGCTGTTACTAACGATTGTTATCGTTATGTGAGTGAGTGAGTTGGACTATACCTAAAATGTGTCCTTGCATTTTAAAATCTGAGAAATCATCAAGAACGAACAAAAAAAAAACCCTCGGAATTTAACTTTTGCTGTATCTATCGCAGATTCACTTGTCCTTAAAAAATGAACATCCTTCCTTAATTTTAAAGTTTTATTTGTATAACCAGGTAACCTTGCTTTGCATGGACAGATAAATTACCAGTTGCATAGATCTGAATATTCCAATTTTTTATAAAATTTTGTAAACTTTTAGAAATTCTTAGAAAAATTTTGTATTTACCTTTTTGGCAAGTTTCTTCAAAAAAAATTTGATTTGAATTTAATAGAAATGTTTGCCCTTAATTTTGATCGATAATTGAGTGAGTTAGTTGGAAACATATTGAGCTTTTCATAAGAATATGGAATCAGCAATTAAGGGTTTTTGCATGGAAAAATATTTGCTAGGTTTATAAAATTAATCTATAAATTTGTATGGTAAATGGTATAAATGGAGAACTTTGTCCTTTATATCAGATTCAAAATCTCTCAAAATGTTTTTAAAAAGCATTTAAAATGCATAAGTAGGAGGTTATGATTGATCAAGCCTAAATATATGTATGCTGACACAATCTGGCGATATGACACATTTTTTTTTTTAAAGGTATTTTCAATGCTAAATCGCTTGAAATCAAAGATACCTCGATATGACCACTCAAAAAATATTATATTCCATTTTATAAAAAGATTAATTTTTTTTTTTAATACAACAATTAAAATTGAGCGGAATAGCAAAAAAAAATGTTACTCTAATGAAAGTTGAGGGTTTAAACAAATTATTTTGATTTTTTTCTCGCTGCATAGATTAGGGATTTTTTAAAAATAATTTAAATTAATTTTAATACAATATTAATTTATTTAAATACAAACCTTAATTTTGGAACTTTGAATGGAAAATGACTTTTTCATCTTCAAACATCAATATACGCGAACAGTGACTGTATATGAAATTTAAAGGCAGTCCCATTCAGCTCATTCCGAGAAAAACACAATTTGAAATTTTTTCCTCCATGCAACATTATCATTTATTTATTTTTTTAGCTTTTTGTTTAAAAGTGAGGTACCATCAGATAGTGCTCAATAAATACTACAAGAACTCATCATTAGTTGATTTTTGATTAAAAGTGGACATGTGCCCTTTTTCCTCTGGGTCCCTTCATATTTTTATCGTATCAGTAAATTGGAGTCAGAGAAAAAAAATGAATGAACTTAAAAAAAAAAATTGAATTAAATGACTAATGTTGATTGTGACTTTTAAAGTCGAATATCGAATACACAAATCAATCAATCTTTTTGAAAATAAAATGCACGACTGGGGTCGCACGTACTTGCTCTTATGGTAAAAGTAGATCTTATCTTAAAGCTTCTTAAAAAAAAATGAGGCAAAATTATAATTAGATTTAATTAAACCATTTCCCATTATGTAAAAAAGTACAGAAAATCTGTTTTATTATTTAATATTAATAAAACAACATTTTTAAAGGTTCTGATCACAAAACGAAGTATGTCATCTGATTTCTTGTATGAAAAGGAATGTTGAGAAAAAACATCAAATAAATTTTTTATATATAAAAATTTTCTTACATAAAAAAAAAGTTGGTATGCCATTTTGAAGAAATAATTAATTTAAACTTAAAAACAAAATTTTGAAAGAAAAAAAATTTTAAATATTTTTTTAAAAATCCAAAAATGTGTTTTTTGAAAATTTCTAAAATTTTAATATTACGGTTAATTAAACGCTTTTGTATAAAAATTTTCGTTGAAATCGGATTAGTCTTGTAAGAGATATTTTTAAACCAAAAAACCAGTTCTATCGCAGGTACCGTTAGTAACATTCCAAAAAATATTTTTTTTAAATAAAAATTTGGGTCTTGTATGAAAAATTATACACAAATTTTTTTTATCAAAATCGTTAGAGCCGTATAACTTGAAAAATTGGTATAAAAATTGGTATAACTTGAAAAATTTGTATGGGAGGTACACTTTCCAAGTGAGATATAAAAAAACAAAAAAAAAAAAAAAAACAACTTTCAAAATTCTATAAAAATCATCTGTACCAAATTTGAAGAAAATCCCTCCACGCGTTTAGGCTGTGGAAATGTGTACAGATGGACGCACAACCGCACAGACGCACGGACGGAATGGCGAGACCCACTTTTTTGGAAATCTCCATCATCGTAATGTTGGTTTTGATTAAAACCTCAAATTTTTTTTTCGACACGAAACCAATACTTGCCCTATAGAGCAAGTAAAAATTGTTATTAATATTATGAAGAAAGCCTCTAAAGTCTAAATGAATTATGGTGTCCATACTACACACCCTTTTTGAAATAGGTACTGGTCTCACAAAAGACATACCTACATATATTATTTAAAGGGTCCTGAAACTAACAGGAAATTCGTTAAATAAATCCTATTAACTAGTCAACTTTTTTTTACAATTAAATTGTAGTGATCATTGAAAGATATTTTTAACTGAATTCCAATAAATAGGAGGTTCTCAATTGATCTGTATATTTTTGTTGTGTTATAATAACCTCAGAACCTTTGGGCTTTTGATGATTCTTTAGGTTATTTCAAAAGCTGCTGCTTGAACTGCGTTTCTATTTTAATTTTGTGCAGTTCTGATTATGGTAGCCATGAGAAAATCGTTATTTAAGTTTCCTTTAGAAGTCGATTTTTTTATAAAAAAGAATAATACCGAGGTTGGAAAAAAGGGAAAATTTATCCAGTCAAACCAAACTATAAGCAGTCGTTTCCTGATGTTATTTTCTTAAAAAAGATTACATATCATTAAAGTAGGGTTGCCATGCGTCCCGGTTTTCCCGGACATGTACTCTTTTTTGGCTGTGTGGGGGACGTCCGGGATAGTTTCTATCAATTGTCCGGGATTGTACTCTTTTGAAGCCTGAGTTTTATTTAAATTTTATTATCTATTACAGTAGGTAAGGGCCAATTTTTCAATAGTCAGTTAAACAGTCATTTAGAAAAAATAGAGAAAAAATCAATTTTTCAACAAGCAGATATAGCTTATTCCTTAGAATAAAACTATCTGCTTCTTTCAGAGACGAATAAAAATTATTCTAAGGAATAAATTCAACAAAAATATTGTGTCAGTTGTCAAAGCTGTTTTGAAAGAATTTTGAAAAAAATACAGTGGAACACAAGAAAACAAAAACAATCATGAATAGAAATGACGTTTTATTTTAAATATTTTTGAATTTGACAATTTTTTTTTTGTTAAGCCTGAACTACATAGAAACACAAAGTGAAAAAAAGTTTCTTATTTTTCAAATAATTTAAATTTTTAAATGTCACATCAATGTTTTTGTTTTTTTGTAGGTACTTTTGTTTACTTTTTAAACTTTTTTTCACTTTGTGTTTCGATGTAATTCTAGCTTTATTCTGTAGAATATATTATTCTTGATTGAAAAATTCAATGTTTTTATCCGATTGTTTATGAGCCTAATAACTTTATTCGTCGAACAGTTAACTGACCTTTTATCAGAAGATTGAAAAATTGGCTCTAAATCGTTTAAAATTTTGAGCAATTGGATTTTAATGGAATTTTAAATTTTTTACTGTAACTACATTCCAACTTTTGTAATATTAGCTAAAATTTTTACTTTTATTTTTTTTTTTTTGTGAAAAAAATAAGAAAAAAATGCTACGGGAACAAGGGTTAAAGATGTGATTTTTAGTTAAATTTTGAAAAGATTGTTCCGCTTTTTTTTGTTTTTATAAAACTATGCATTCCTTTTGTCCTAGTTTTGTACTCTTTTTTGTGTCCTTATTTGTCCGGGAAAGTCCGGGATTTTACATCTCGATTACTAGTTTGGTCAAAATATATCTGGCAACCCTACATTAAAGTAAGTATATAGTTTCAGTCGACTCCATCTTAGTCGAATTTCGTTCTTACTCGAACTTTTTAACCATTGACTTGATCGCTTACAATAATATACCTTTTCAATCGACATCATAAGGTTCATGACATATTTCTGAGCGTAGAAAAATGTATACCTATGAGACTTTTAGTATCACCTATGAACTTTGTGTCATCACTCGGGGTGGAAGCAGTGAAAAGCACGCTATAGTTTGAGAATGATGTCCATTTGAATTTTGAACCCATTCCTTAGAAAACAACTATTAATAGATACATCATCGTCGAAGTGGATATAACTTTACGAATTACAACGAAATTTCAAATAAAGTCAACATCACTTTGGAACTTAAACGAACTTGAGAAGACATGAATCAACTTAAAAGAAATTGGCAAAAACGTTGTAGGACCTGACATTTAAAACACTGATAAAAAATCATGTAATTGCAAAAACAAAAGCACTACATTTACCAAAGATCTTAATTGAAGATGCAAAAGGAACACACTTTCAAAATGTGGCTTCGCACCTTCAACTTGAAAGCTCTTCAATTATTTTCTTTGTTTCGTTACATTTTTTGCTAAACAAAAGAAAAAAAGCAAACTTAAAAGACTTACCTATAAAGTAAATGAGTCCTTGACTTCTCACCTCACTGTCACCGCCGCCGCACGCATTTTCCCTGATTAAAAGATACCCATTTAATCTGTGTGTGTGGTTTTGCTAAATTCTCATGTCAAGGTCGATTCTAACATCATCCATCAAACAGCTTGTTTTCGTTTCATCATGGCACATCGTATAGTTGTTGCCATTGTTCCTTTTTTTTTTTATTTGCATGATTTTAATTAACTTTTGTCGAAGTTGTTTGTGTTTTCTTAGTTTTTTTTTTTTTTTGCCAATACTTTGAGTGAGACTTTTTTGGGGGATGGTCCTTTTCTCAAATTATTCGTGTTAAAGTTAAATTTAATTACAACATCTCATGATACACAAAAACCTTAACGATGGTTATATTATGAAGACTTTTTTGTTTTGTTGGCAACGATTTTCAATGTATGTAATATGGTATACCTATTAAAGACCGTATGTTTCATGTTCTATAGCCTTCGAGCAGAAGGTATACTTTCTCATAATAAAAATGTCTACCTTAATAGACGGAAATTAAATTGGGCACATCATTTGCGTAACCTTTCATCGAAAAGCTCAAATAAAGTTCTCGTTTTTCGGAAATGCGGCTGTATATTTCATATAGCAATTAATACGTAATTTTTCGCTTGTTATTCCTCAGTATAAAATGGTGACCAACTGTAGTATACTTCAAAGACATGATATGTATATTCAAGTTTTCATGTTGTTCGAAAGTCCGCGTGATTGGATGTCCGAATGTTTAGAGGTCCGCATGTACGAATGTCTGTATGCCTGTTGGTCTGAATGTTAGCATGTTTGGATATCTGCATGTCCGTATGCCCGCATGTCCGTATACCCGCATGTCTGCATGTCCAAATGCTCGCATGTTTGAATATCCGCATGTCAGTATTTTTGCATGTTTGTATGCCCGCATGTCAGTATGTCCGCATGTCCGTATGTCTGCATATCAGTATACACGCATGTTTGTATTTGTCATGCATGCATGTGCAAATGTCTGTATGTTTGCATGTTCAAAATGTGTCGATGCCCGAATGTTAGCATGTTTGGATGTCTGTATATCCGTATGCCTGTATGTCCGTATACCCGCATGTCTGCATGTCCAAATATCCGCATGTTTGGATGTCCACATGTCCGTATGTCTGCATGTCCGAATGTCCGCATGTTTGGATGTTCGTATGTCCGTATGTGCGTATGTGAACTTGCTTTTTTTCATGCATGGCTATGATCATGCTCTTTCCGAGTGAATAAAATGTTTTTTATTAAAAATTTTCTCTCTAAAAGATTTTTCATTTCCATTAAAGGAATAAAAATAAATAAAAAAGTTTTAGCTTAGAGAGAATTCAATCAAAAATTGTCAACTTTTCTAAGTTGGTAAAACATCAAAAAGAAAGTTCTTCTTAAAAAAGTATAACTTCAAACATTTTAAAAAAGAACAAACTTGAAGAAAATCCTTGTTCATATTTTATTTTATTGTTTTTTCTTCGATTGAACTTTTATTCTATTCCTAGAAAACAACATCAAAGTTTGTCTGTAAATTAACTTTGTAAAATATGGTCACCTTAGTTATAAACAATCTCCATATAAAGTTTATTCCTGGAACCAATAAATATATGTATGTCGTAGCTTGTAGGTAAAATACCTCCTCGAATACTTGGATATCGTTCCTGCTGGGGATGTTATGAAACTCTTGCAAAAGCACTTATTGTGTGTTTTTGCAACATTCACCTGTGTGTATCTGTATCGGTTTTGTGTGAGAAACCAAACTACATGCTTCACACAATACCACACACATTTTGACCCTTTTTTGGAGGTTTTATGTTGAAGTCCTCTTGTTTGCTTTTGACTTGGAGAGACACCGGCAACCGACACAACCGCGTCGTCATGGCAACTTCATCCAATATCTAGTGAAGGCATTTCCTTATTGAAAAGTCAAAATTTTGTATTTTGGGGGAGAGAGATAGTATAGGCTATGGAGATACAACAATGTCCTGCGAGTATAACCATACCATGCGCTTTCATTATTTTTAATTGCAAAAAGAAGACAAAAAAAAAACCATCCTGCAAAATTGCTTTTCCGTCCGAAATATGCTGGAAGTGAAACAAAAAATTTAAAACCATGTCAACCGTGTGAACAAGTTTTTTGTGTAAAAAATAAATCTTGTATGAAAAAAATTGCGTACAAATTTTATTGAAGCCAAAAAATACTGACATCATTCTTATTGACGTGTGTGCGGCGTCCTTTTGATGGTCTGTTGGTTAAAAAGTTTAATGGCAACCTGATGACAACTAATTGGAAATAACGCGGCGTTTTTTTGGGAGATGGAGTGTCCTTGAAATTTTTCATCATAAAATACAATTAGATATTGTCATGTGTGGATATTTTTACAAAAATCGAAATGTAAAACAAAAAAAAAAAAATATAAGAAATATGAATTTTTCAACTAATTTACATGATTTCGATTTAATTTTGCAATTATTTATATTTTAATTCTGAAAATTCAACACGTTTTTTCTTGGAAAAAGCGGAAAAATAGAAATATCCATTTGAAAAAAATTCACTTTTTAATTGCGTTAGTAAAAACTCAAGAAACTTTTAAATGACACTTAATTTGTTCAAAAGTTATGACATTTTGTTAGCATTTGCCGTGGGTTACTGCATGCTGAAAAGAAAAAAATTTACGTGACGTCATTAAGTCTGAAGTAAAGCGATAGGTATAAAAATAATTTGTCTTGCTCTTTTAATACTTCTTTTTTTTTTGTTTTGCTTTTGTTCCGGCTTATGTTTGTAGACAAGGTGGAACAGAATACAGAACAAAGCCATGAGAAACACAAACCATTAAGAAAAGTTATGTTTTTGGTTACCTTGATTTTAAATATTTAGGAGCTTATTTTAAAAAGATAACTTCTTTGTAAGGTGTAGGTACTTAAGAAATAAATAATATTTTTGTGTTTGCATCGTTCATCCTTCGTCTTTTATAGCACTTTTTGATACTACAGTAGTCCCTCGATAATGTGAACTAATTAAAACAAGGCGTTTTCGGATTTTAGAGGGATTCACATTACTGGGACTTTTTTCTATTCTCATTAAACCGATTAAAACAATATTTATAAACAATGAATGTAACACACAATATTTTTTTGAAGCTCGGTTTAAGCATTTTTTGAAAAAAAAAATTAAAAGTAATTACGAGTACCTATACGAGTACCTACACTCCATTTCAAAAACATCTATATTTCTTAAGATTTAAGTTGACCAATAACAGTTGCTCATTATTCAAAATTATATAAAAAAAATTGGTGCACCAACAAGAAAAACACAAGCTTTTACAAAAGAAATTCACATTACAGAGTCTAAAATTTTTCGAAGTTCACATTATAGAGATGACAATGAAAATTTTTGGCGATTCACATTTTAGAGAAATTCGTATTATCGGTAATTCACATTATCGAGGGACTACTGTATTTCCCTTTTTCGATGTAGCGAAAAGAACCTTAAAACAATAAATTGCACGACTGGGGTCGCACGTACTTGCTCTTAGAGTTAAAGTTGCTTAAATTTTTAAGACTTTTTATATGTATAGAAATTTGGAAAAAAAAAATTCGTTTAAAAAAAAAAAATACAATAAAATCTGAAATTAAATTGCCCTCCAAAACAAGTATGCAGTTTTGATTGATATATTAACATGCATTTTTAGACAAAAAATTTTCAAAATCGTTAGAGCCGTTTTTTAAAAAACTAATTTTTATAAATAATTTTTTGGAAAAAAAGTTTTAAAATAAAATTGGTATGCCATTTTGTAGAAATCACTAATCAACATCTAAAAACAAAATTTCAAAAAAATTCAATGTCCCGTTTTCGAAAATTTGATTTTTCAAAAAAAAATTTTCAAATTTTTTTTTTAAATCCAAAAATTATTTTTTTCAAAATTTTATTTTTGGCTTATATTTAAATTATATAAATGCTTCTTCACAAAAAGTTTCGTTGAAATCGAACAAGAAGTTTCCGAAATAATCGGATTTGAAAAAAACGGTTCTATGGCAGGTACCGTTAATAATGATTTTCAAAAAAAATTTTTTTCATTGGAAGATAGACCTTAGCTTAAAACTAACATTTGAATTTTTTAAACAAAATCGTTGGAGCCGTTTTCGAGATATTTCAGTTTTACTAAAATCGGTATATGACAAGTACCGTTATTTTTTGTCCAAAAAAATTAATTCCAAAAACCCCTCTGGAGAATCGCCAAATAACACTACATACCAAGTTTGACATTAATCGGTCCATCCGTTTAGGCTGTAGCTCCTTATACAGACAGACTGACAGACTGACAGACTGACAGACTGACAAACTGACAGACTGACAGACTGACAGACTGACAGACTGACAGACTGACAGACTGACAGACTGACAGACTGACAGACTGACAGACTGACAGACTGACAGACTGACAGACTGACAGACTGACAGACTGACAGACTGACAGACTGACAGACGGACTTCCGGGACCCACTTTTTTGGCATTGTCTACCATCGTAATGTCATGGAAAAATGTTATCTCAACTTTTTTTTTTGTACGAATGCATAACTTGATATATAGTACCTATATCGCAAGTAAAAATAATGTAACCTTGGGTGGTGAAGATCGAATACTAGATCTACAGAAAAGAAGTTGAGAACAGGTATTAAATAATTATATAGGTACGTATATTCAAGTCTTTTATTTTTTTTTTAACCTAATGCTCGGAAATCAGTTTTTTTTTACAATTCATTAATTTATCTTAGTTAAAATTAAGTTAATAGAATGGGTATGAAGAAGAATAGCTTTGTTCAAAAAGCGAAAAAGGCCATTTTTGTAACACACAGAGCCGTTTAAAATTAAAATCTAGTTTATAGTATTGTTTTTAGTTATAATTTATTACACTTACATTATTATTATAAAATTAAAAGAGTTTTGAAAAAGAAATAGAAAAATCGGCTTGAAAGGACAATGGTAATTTTTGTATGGGAGCTGGCCCTGGGACCAATAACGATGAGTCATATGTCATTGATAAGGTATTTTTGCGTAGATCAATTGTTTATATGGCGCCAAGACTCAATTCGCTGTGGGAAAAAAGTTATAGCCATAAATGTAGAACAGGGTTAAAATAGTTTAATAGACGGAGAGACGACCGTCGAGCGACTTAGCTCATATGGATAGGGGGTAAAATTGGTGTCAAATGAAAGATAAGTTGATAGAGAAAATGAAAAAATAGGGTTACCGTTTTTTAAATGGGAACTTCTATGTGGCAACCCTATTTTAAAAGAAAAAATGGTATATTTCATATCTTTGTAGTAGAATCAAATAAGAACATTTTTGAAATGCCAAATGAAAGCTAAAATAGTGAAAAAATTAATAAAATAATATAAGGAATGTTGGCCTACAAATATGGCAACCCTATTAAAACGATCGAAAAAAACACACTAAAAGAGCTTTTTTATTTAAAAGATTAGGTACAAACCTTTGGGATATTCTTTTCTATCTTAAACCTGTCGGGTGCCACCTCTAAAATATGAGCAAGTACTCGGCAACCCTATATGAATGCTAAGAAACACAGAAAAACTTTTTTTTTTTACAAAAATGTATGGAATTTGATAGAGTTAAAGGTCAAAACATAACATATGATATTACACATTTTGGCTAGTAAAAATAATATTTTTAGTATTTCTAAGCATTTGCGTAATGTTGCCGAGTATTTGCCCGTATTTTTGACAGCAAAAGATGAGAGCAGAGTTTATCTTTTTAGTCCATATAAAAATTGTACTCTGTTGTTCCAAAAAGATTATTTTATTTGTTTTTTTTTTTTTCAATTTAAGTAGGGTTGCCATATCTGTGGGCCAACATTCCTTATTTCATATTTTTAATTTTTTCCTTATTTAAGCTTTCATTTGGCATTTCAAAAATTGTCTTACTTGATCATGCTATAAATATATGTAATAAACCATTTTTTCTTTTAAAATACGGTTGCCATTTTAAAAACGGTTTAAAAATTTCAACTCTATTTTTTTTATTTTCTCATTTTCTTTCTCAACTTATCTTCCATTTGACACCTGTTTTACCCTCTATCCGTATAAGCTAAGTCGTACGACGGTCGCCTATACGTCTTTTAAACTATTTTTACCCTGTTCTACATTTATAGCTATAACTTTTTTCCCACAGCGAATTGAGTCTTGGCGCCATATAAACAATTGATCTACGCAAAAATACCTTTCCAATGACATATGACACATCGTTATTGGTCTCAGGGCCAAAATTACCATTGTCCTTTTCACACGATGTTTTTACATAATTTTATCAGGTAATGATCGAAGGCAAAAAGGTTCCATGGAAAAAAAAAATCAATATTTTGTAACTAAAATTTATTTAAGAAGTTGTTTTATTTTGACAAAAAACGAGTTTAATTTTTTTTTTAAAGAACTACTTAAAAAGTTTTAAGGCTGTTAAGTCAATTTAAATATATGATAGAATAAAAAAAGTACAAAAATGTGTTAAAAAAATGTAAAGTTCTTATTTGTTTCAAAAAAATTCAAAACCATTTTTTCAAAATTAAAATTTTCGTGTTACCCATAGAAATCGGTTGAATTCCTAATAAAGTGTTTTGGTTGTCATTGAAAAAATTTATGTATTCCAAAATAAATAGCATCCAAAAAACAACAATCGCTTTTTGGTCCGACAGTATTTTTTTTGGTTTTGTGGAAAAACGTTTAGCGAACATCAAGGGGCACGGTAGTGCCCAGCCAAGTTCTCTAGCAACTTTGGCACTACACCCTTATTTACAGGAAACAACTCAGGCCATTTTCGACCCCCCTCTAACTTCCACACCAAAGATACTAGAAATTTCAAACTCGCTTCATTTGTTAAGCTAGTCAAAACAAAACTCCTCACAAAATTTCAGCTTGCTACGATGAGTAGTTTCTGAGATATAGGGCTTCGAAAATCTCAAAAACCGTAACTGACTGACTGACTGACTGACTGACTGATTCACTCACTGACAGATCATCAAAATTATGGAGAACTTCCCGTTATCGTAGAAACTTGAAATTTTACACGGTGATAGGACTTGTGGTGTATACAAAGGAAAAAATCGAAAATTTGAGATTTTCAATTCAGGGGGCGTGGCATCCGCCCATTTCCGCTGAATTATCATCAAATATTATAGAGCACTTCTGATTTTCGTAGAATCTTGAAATTTGGTAGAATGGTAGAGCTGGTAGTTTATGCAAAGGAAAAAATTTAAAATTTGAGAATTTCAGCCAGGGGGCGTGGCAACCGCCCATTTTCACTGAATTTTCATCAAATATAGAGATTTTCAATTCTACAGCCTTACCTTGCAAAAAGTAGTGAAATCACAACAAAAACATTACTGTTAAAAAAAGAGCCAAGTTCTCCTATGTTGAAATTATGCTGGCACAAAAAGTACTGAGATGTAAAAGTGTACCAAGTTCTAAAGTTTGGGTTCAAATTCGTATCAATAAAATTTTGATTGTTTACTTGGCAATTTTTGAAATAACTTTAAAAATCGGAAATTAAAAGAAAAATTGTCAAGAGAACAATCAAAATTTTATTGATACGAATTTGAACCCAAACTTTAGAACTTGGTACACTTTTACATCTCAGTACTTTTTGTGCCAGCATAATTTCAACATAGGAGAACTTGGCTCTTTTTTTAACAGTAATGTTTTTGTTGTGATATAGTTTAGCTCATCGATTTCTTAGTTTTTTAATTCCAAAAAGGACAAGCATAAAACTTTTTATAATGATCTATTATTCTATTATAAAAATTTGACCACCGTGGTGTATAAGCTATTTTTATTTCAATAGAAAAATTTAAATGTTTATTTAACTAAAAATCTATACTATTAAAAAGTCGGTTTGTGAATTTTTATATACAAAATAAAATATATAACTTCTTTAATTTTTACCAAAAACATTGATAGAGAATAATTTGTTTTTAAAGATTCCTTATATCTAAGTAAGGGGTAAAAGATTTGAATTTAAAATAATATCGAGTTAGTTGAGCAAAAACAGCCAATCATTTTTATTGAAACAATGCAGATTTCATTTGTATTTTTTTTAAATCAATATATGCTCAACATAAAAACAAGCTACAATACTCTCGACTTACAACAATTCCAATTAATTATTTCAAACTTTTCAGCAATTTCAAAATAAATCTATTTCGATATCCTTCTACTATCAAATCTGTACCATATAAGTGAATGAATTCAGTGCAAAATTTTTCGATTGGAACATGTTTGGGTTAGTACCTATTAAATTTGTCAAACATTTTTATTCATTTAAATTGGGAAAAAAAAAACTTTTTAGCTTAAAATATTTTTTCGCGCGACGGCGGAGGGTCGGGTCAGCTAGTTAATATTAATTTGTACAATGTTAAAATACCGGTTCTTGAATCTGATTCAATTTAATACCATCATCTTAATAGTGTATAATGTTTTATCGAATTGGATCACTGTGGTGTATACGTAACTTTTTTTTTTTTTCATTAAAGCATTTAAATGGTCATAAAAACTTTTATAGATCACAAAAATTAATTCAACTAATTGTTATTTTATTTTAATATAATTTCAAAGTATTAAAATGATATACATAAAATAATATGAAAATAAGTTGTTAAGATCGATTTTAATATATGTACCTATTACTTTTTTTTCCATATTACCCTATTTCGTTATATGTATACCAATGTTATTTTTTTTTTTTAAATGTTTTTTTTTTATCAAGGTCGTTTTTCATTATATCAACGCTATCAAAATTTCTAAAAAGTAAATAACTCTTAAACCAAAATTGTTTACTTATCTTCACTCTTATTATTATCAGTGTGTTTATCTTCTGGCGCAATAAAACTTCTGTATATAGCTAGTTTCTATAGTTTTGGCATCGCCTAAAGCCTTTTTAGCTACTCTAAATCAACCAACTACTTACGCGAGTAAGTAAATAATAATAATTCTTAATCTCAACTCTGTTATCTACAATAAAGTACTTACTAGTAAGATTGCCCTCAAGTTGTATTTTTTTCCAACATGGGACGTACACTCGCGTACACATTTCGCAATCCCCATAATTCTATGTTTGCCATAGCTAATGTCAAGTTTAACTTCATGGGCATTAAGTTAACTCGCTCTTACGTTCCACTCAATAGTTCAGTCATATCTTTTCCCCTGTTCTAAGCACTTCATAAAAGCTACCAAAACCGTCACCATAATATTGTTGTCGTGCGTCGTCGTCTATGTCGCCGCTGATACTTGATTGATAGGATCGCTATCGGAACTATTTTGAATACAAATTGATTGATCCAATCGAATTAGACGCTGAAAAAAAAACTAGAAATACACCTTCATAAAACATTTGTGGGAGGCTAAAATTGATAGGTAAACTTTTTGATGAAGGCAGTTCTGCGATATCGTGTCTGATGAGAGATCGGTTGAATTTGAAATAAAAAAATCATCTGCATAACTTTCTCTGTTTTTAAATTTATTTTGGATCTTTGAATTTTTTTATCTCTCCCTGGATTGAGTGAGATTTTTTTGTTGAATTATCAGCTCTTTGTTTTTTGTGCGTGGAATGCTCTGATTTTATGTGTATCTTCTGCTAACCGATTAAAAAACGACCAGATTAGAAAAAAAAATATATATTATTTAAAAATTTTTTGTTCTGCTCTCAACGAGGAAAAAACTTTGTTTGTTTTTGAATTTGAGATCAGTTTGTTTCGGTCGAGTGTTGTGATCCGTAGTGTTTTAGTGTTGTTACCTAGTTGTTTTGTATCGAGCTAAAATCATCAACAGGTGAGTTTAAGTGATCGCGAATGAGTATTTTATTTTTATTTTCAATTATTTACTCAACTGTTATAAATTTGAAATTTTAATGGTATTTTTTTTGAATAATAAACTTGTGGAATTTATCGAATGAATATTGGCATTAAACTGAAATAACCTTTTAGTGAATTATAAAAAAAAGTTCATTGTGTTGTTATGTAAATGTCAATAAATTGGCATAAATAAAATCAAATTATTGTCTTTATATTTCTTTGAGTGTTATCAAATGGAAAATTTTCCATTCATCGATATTTTCTTGTTTTTTTAAAGTGATAACAAGTTATATGAATGTAGAAGTAAGTTTTCTAATAAAACGGGCTATTGGACATTAGGGCCAAATTACCAGTGAAACAAGTTACAATATATTGTTTTATCATACCAATAATTTGTAACGTGTTTTTTTTTATTTCAAAAGATTTATTTTACTGTCTTAAAGCTGTATCAATATATTTATTTGGTGAAATGGTATCGGTACGGAGTTATTTGATTAAATGATCTTTTATTGAAATGATGGTTCGAACTTTGACATAAAATTTGATGAAATTAACTATTTTTGAAAAACAATATTTCGGAAACCATTAAAGCTGAAACACAATCACGCTTTGCCGTCGATTTTGACAACTGCGAAAAGTTCAACTATAGGAAATCTGTGTATCCTCACACAATGACGCTTTTCTTACGTACGCTTTTTTTGACAAACGTAAGGAAACGTAAGAAAGCGAGCAAAAGTTCAACCAGACTGAACTTTTGCTCGCTTTCTGACATTTAACAGACATAGTTACAGTCACCCACATTATTATTGCGCCAAATGTGAATAAAAAAAAATAAATTATTGCAAAACTAAGTGTGTTTTTTAATTTCTCTATATAGATTTTGCACAAAAAAACGAGATCGGGATATTTTAAATCAAAACAATTTACGTATTAAAAACAAAAAAAAATTAATGATGTTTTAGACTGAGTTTTATTGTTAAAAACAATATATTTTGATTGGTTTTGTTTTTATAACTATAGGATTAAAGAATAAACAAATTTCTATGCATTTTTTAAACACATTAATATCCTTTTTCATTTTTCCACAATTAAATCAAGATAAAGACTTGGCCCAATAATTTTGTGAGTGACTGTGTTTTTTTTATTTGACAGCAGATTTTATGTTGCAATCAGCTGTTCAAAGTCAAAGTGACAGAAGCGCGCTTTGAGGATTTCTCAACGTAACGCAACGAAGCGACGCCCTGAAGCGTGATTGTGTTTCAGCTTTTAGTCTAGCAAAAATGGTTTTGGACTCCAATTTATGGGGCATTTTATATATGGTACATTGTTTTCGACAAAATTAGTCGTAAAGAGATTAAATCAATGAAAGACTGAAAAAATCGTGCAACACTCAAATCTGAAAAAATAGCATGTTCATTGGTAACATACATAAGGACAATAAAAAAAAACTATACCAAAAACTAGAATTACCAATTTTTTGCCCGGTCTGATGTAATGTAAGGCAACTGTGCTAAACTTTTGTTTGGCAATCTTGTCACTTATTTTACCAGATCATACTCGTAGACTTGTTTTTTCTTCCCTTTGAGCCTCACAAGGCAATTGTTTTTAAATTTTCACCTTTAGATACTTCAGATCATTTAATGTGTAATATCAGAAATTTTTATGAGTCCAATCCTTTGAGAAGCGTTGAGCAATATATGAAGATGTCAGGAACATAAACTTCTTTTTTTGTCTTTTCGATAGTGGTATAGGCTAACAGGTCACAGCAGATATAATTTACATGTTTTAAGTAATGAACTGAAAAAAAAAAAACTCATTGTTTGATCTTACACAATATTATAATGTAATTCCAAACGTTAGGCTTTTTTAGGGGCTCTAGCTTCGCTAAATTCGATGAGCTCCTGGTCCATTTCATTTGATGTCTATAAAGAATATATAATTAAATGTACATATAACAATAATGGGACTTCAATATCTTGAAAACACTAAAGAAACAAATTTTAATAAAAAATATTTAAAAAAAAAAACTACGACAGCTGCAGGCCTGCATCACTTATTAAAAGTGGTACAACGTCCCAAGCGTCCAGATTACAATGTATTAGAAATAGGAACAAGCTCCCCATAAAATGTCAAAAAGATGCACAAAAATGCATTTCCTCAAATAACATGATACCAGTTTATTTTACAAAACAACAAAATTGTATTAAAGCTTTGAAAACATAAAATAATAAATCTTTTAAATTTAAAACCATGTTGACAGAAAATAATACTATGAATGAATTTGGTATCTTATCTCCATTAAAAGTTAAACGCGTTTTATTGTCTCCAAAAATATCCTCGACGTCTAGTTGGCTTAAATTCATGACGAGCGAAACTAGTAGGTTATGCTGCATAGTTCCTGGAAGTAAATGTATGAAATAAAGATGGCTTAACAAAATTTTAACATGAAGCTGTCATCAAAAGGGTGTTTTTTTTTTTTGCTTAAAAAAATAATATTCTATTCCATTCCTAAAGAATCATGATGATTTATTTTTTTTTTTTTTTTAAACTATAAAGGACTAAAGGATTTTTGTATGCTGATTCTGAATCCGAAGTCAGAATAGACCTAGCACGTCACGTTTTTTAGATATTCCCGTTAGAAAATCTCAAAAACCCATTTTTTTTGCTGTTTTCGAAGAAATATTTTGGCATAATGTAATCTTTATCAATTCAAATTGTTACGGTTTAGGAAAGAACTTATTTTTTTCTTTCAAATTCAGTTTCAATCTTCTCAATATCTCTTTTCATCTTATCTTAATATCTTAATTTAAGTAAGTTTTATAGGTTTGTCATATCTTACCATAAAGAAACTGATCTTTTAAAATTAATATATCTTTCTCCCTAAAACAAAAGTATACTTTTCTAATTAAGTGTGCTGATTTTAAATCCGAACTCAAAAAATTTCGGCCAGCTCTGGTTTTTGAGATATAATAGTTTTTTTTTTTTAGATTTTCTAAAAAAAACTTGATTTTGTGATACTTTAATGCGAATATCTCAAAATCCTGACGTGATAGAATTTTTTTTGACTTCCGATTCTAACTCAGCACATCAAAAAATATAAAAAAAAGTATACTTTTGTTTCTAGAAGAAACAAATCTGAAGCTTTACAAGGCAGTTTATCGAATGGTTTATTACAAATAAGATATTTCTAAATAGAAAAATAGTAGATATATAAAATTACAAAACACATACAAATTTTGTTTAATGTATTTTATTATGGTTTTCTTTACATACATATTTGACGTTTTAAATATAATGGGCGTTAATATTTTACATTTTCTTTAATTAAGGTGTTTTTGTTCAGGTAGGATTTACTTAAAAGTGAAGGATTTCGATATTTCTGCTTTTTTTGTCAATCAGTATTTTAAAATATGAGTAAACATTAATGTTAAAGGACATATTTGGTGTCAGGAATAAGTCCTCTAAATTTGAGCCCAATGCGACAAATAGTTTTAATTTTATATAAGTTCAAATGAACCTAAAGGGGGATTTTTTAAAAACTACCCACATTTTTCAAAAATCATTTTTACAAAAATTGTACCTGATAGAATTTTTCTAAAACCAGATTTAGATTATAATCTTTCATAATATCAAAAAATTATTTGAAGAAGAAAAAAAAGTTAAATTTTGCAGACCAGTGTTATCAAGCTTACTACGTACCAAATTGTTCGAATAAGACCGTTTCTTAAATAAAAACCCAGGACAAGCTGTTGAAATACGGAACAGTCCCGGGTATACCGGAACGGATGGTCACCGTAATTATCGGAGACAATAATGATTTGAATTTGTTCTTCAGCGATTTCTAAAAAAAAAAATAAGAAAAATAATGTACACAGAGAAAAATATGACCCGCTAAAAACTAACAGATTACCATATTGTTTTACCGTCCATACATTTCATAAGGAAATCTTATTAAAATCAACGATTAATAAGGTTTTTTTTAAGGAGATTTCTTATTATTTTTATAGAGAAAATCTTATTAAAATTTGACTGAAAAGTTGGTTTTTTTTTGCAACTTAGCACTAGAACAAAAATCGCGATCAATATTTTCATGGCAGGTTGGTTCAGGTGGTAAGGTGGGCGACTAATGATTTGAAGTCTCCAGTTCGATTCCCAGCCTGGTCATGTTTTTTTTTATTTTTTTGCAGATTTTAAAACAATAAGGAAAACCCGATTGTTTTAATAAGGTTTCCTTCTTGGATGAAAACCATAGAGAAATCTTATTGTTTTTGTTCTATTTTATGTGGTCTATTTTTCTCTGTGTAGGTATATACTTTTTGTATTGGAAAATATACAATTAAAATTACGATTCTTTTTGGCGGAAAAAAAGTATTTCACTTTCAAATAATTATACCAATTAAATAATACTAATTCGAGCTAATGTACGCCGGATTGGAATGTTAACACCGTCATAAGTCACATTATTGTGGTTGGTAGTTATTTTTCATAAAGTGGTTTTACTAGATTACGTTAATGAGTTGTTGTTTTTTAAATTTTAATTTTCATCATCAGTTAGTATTTAAGAGACTCGAATAATAACTACATTCTAGAAAAAGTTGCAATTGTATCAAATATTGTATTAAATATTAGTACATAAAAATAATAATTAGAGTGTTAATGACATGATTCTACTATTATGTACTCGTATATCTTAGTGCGAACTTTCGCGAACGTTTATTAGGTTAACATTAGGTTAAAAAATTACACTCTTACTTAGTCACCCTTCACAAAATTCTAAAAAAGCCCATCCCTAGCTTAAAGAAGTTAAGATTGACTCTGACTTAAACACACCCAAATCGATCTTTTATTTGCATTATTTTTGCAAACAATTATTTATTGTTCTAAGTAATTGTAGACCTGGTAGGTTAAAAGAGTGTTAATTCATTCATCGCTACAAAATGATAACTATGGTTTAATTAGTATCGTGGGGAATTCCTCAAAAATTATATATCCAATAACTCTAGTTGTATAATGCTTGTTGTTAATTATCTATTTAAAACAAGCAAGACGATTTATCAAAGGTGAACTTCTCGAGAATCCAAATTATTAGCAATTATTATTAAGTAATTTAGTTCTTTAATTTCTATTTTCAAGACAAACCAATTTGAAAGGGTCTTTTATTCGTTAAACTGGAATTATGTAGTATTGAAATTCAGAGTAAATATACATATAACAAAAGATTTAATTTTATATTCTTGGCTATCGAGAACTTGAAATTGAAGCACCTTCTTTTCATTTTAATAGACCTCAAGCAATTCTGTTACAAATAACATTTACTTGATACAGATTTACGTTCATATACCGTTGATTTATACAATAACTTCAGACTTATATAAAAACAAAATATTATATTCAGTCAAACAAATCATCAAAATTGAAAAATAACTTTATTCAATTCCAAACAAATAATCACTCACAAAATTCACATTTATTTAATTTATTAAATTTATTATTAAATTATGCAAAATTCCAAAACATATTGAAAAACAAAAGTTATTCCATTCTATTGTGTTATTTATGTTTACCGAAACCGAAATTATTAACTAAAAGCAAAAATTTCCTCTCTCTTCCTCATTATTATCCCATGGGTAAAGTCTTGGTTGTTTTTATATTTAAATTAATTTCCTAGAAAAGTGCCCTCTTTTTATGAGTTTGGTACTTTACTTATAAATATTATATTCATATTTTGAGGTATATGTGTCCTTATTGTCCTAGACAAGTATTTTTAATGAAGAAGTCAATGTATGTAGTTGCTGTAGATGTATGGGAAAAACTTATTATAATAATAATCATATTATTTTTTTTTATGATCTGTGATGAATATTATGGTAATGAAACAGCTTTAGCATTATTATTTTAATTAAAAAACTAACGAATGAGAATATATTATTAAATGTTTAATGTTCCCTTAATATTTTTTTTTATATTTTATTACATAATAAGGGAAAATATTAATTGCTTTTTGGCAAGGCCTCAGCTTACCATTTTTAAAAAAATGGGACTTTAAAGACATGTTTTTATAACAAACATAATTGTGATCGAATTATTTTAATTTTTGGCTCAGTAAAATTGCAATAAATTTTTCCACCAACACAAATTTGTATTTTTATTTGGTAACCGCCAGACAAAATAGAAGTTACAGTCTCATTAACGTCAAAATAAAGTAGTTAAATGAATATCTAAATATTTAAATATAAAAAAATGTATAAAATACCAAGAACCATGTCTACCTTCTATACAAATTTATTCCAAACATTTATTTTTTTTATTTTTAAATTAAAAACATGACGTCTAGTCAAAATAATTATATTATTGACACAATATGTTTACAGCTGTGAAGAGTATAGTGACATTCCAATTGTTTCGTATACAATACGACCTTCATTGGCTTTAAAGTGTGGAAAAAAAAATCCAATATTCAGTTAGCATAATGATTAATTAATCAATGCATTATACACATTAAGTACAATAAATTATACTTACATAAATTCAAATATTAGCATTTGTTTAACATTTTTGTTCAATTGAATTCAACTTGTTTTATTAAAAGTCAATGTACTCGACACTGGTTTATTCGCAATGATTTCCTTATAAAAAAAAAGCCTACACCAGTGTTGTTATTAATTTATATTATTATGATTGTGATATTGACTTTCCACTGCAATTTTTTGTTTGTTTATTTATCTTTCTGATTTAATTTTTTATATTCTAAAAATAAAACAAAAATTGAACTTTGGACCAGTTTAATATTGTTTGAATTTTGATTTCGAGGACAAATGTTGACCTGGTGTTGAAAATCAAATTTTTTGAATTAATGGGTTAAGCGTTTTTCTTTTATTTTAAGAAAATTTAATTTATTGGTTCATCTATTCTTTTCTTTGCAAAATGAGTCGTCGTAAAAATACGTCACACGACAAAATGATTCTTCGCAAAAAATTGATGTTGGAAAGTTTCCAATTTAATTTTTTAATTCTATGAGATTTTTTTTTTCAAAAATGCAAATGTACTTCAGACATTTTCTTTTTAGTTCAATAAACATGTTTACAGTGGTTAATAACATTAAACTTTATATTATCATTTTAAGAATTTTTTTGTGGAAAAACAAATGTTCCCAACATTGAAATGTTAAAATGTTTAGTTGGGACTTAATTTTTTATTAAGTAGCTACCAAAAATTTTAAACAATATTTTTGAAACCATTTTCAAGAAAAATTGACAATTTTCTGTAAAATTATTTTAATAATTTTATTTAATTTTTAAAAAGTAAATAAAATGAACATTGACTGTTATTTTTTACTGACTCAACATTGTTGGAAAAAACTTAAAATATTTTTTTACACTCCATTTTTTAAATTTTCTATCAACTTTTACACTTTTACAGAATTTTTAAGTAAATCACTTAAAAACTACCTGTAATTTATCGATATTTTGTAAGGTAACATTAAAAATTAAGTCGCGCCGGTAAAGCATAGGGACTTTGTTTCTTCAACTTTTGATTTTGAAAAGCACTTTTTCGTTAATTTTAAAATAAAAAAAGTACCTAGTATAAAAAAAAAATTCAAACAAAAAAAATTTAAAAAAAACAATACGGCAAAATGGATCTGTAAGCTAAGTTAGGTACATTTTTCAACCAACACAAATTTTTATTTTTATTTGGTTTCTGCCAGATAAAATAGAAGTTACAGTCACATTAACGTCAAAATAAAGTAGTTAAATGAATATCTATATATTTAAATATAAAAAATATATATAAAATACCAGGAACCATGTCTACCTTCTATTTCCACCTACTCTCTATACAAATTTATTCCAAACATTTATTTTTTTTATTTTTAAATTAAAAACATGACGTCTAGTCAAAATAATTATATTATTGACACATGTTTACAGCTGTAAAGAGTATAGTGACATTCCAATTGTTTCGTATACAATACGACCTTCATTTGCTTTAAAGTGTGGAAAAAAAATCCAATATTCAGTTAGCATAATGATTAATTAATCAATGCATTATACACATTAAGTACAATAAATTATACTTAAATTCAAATATTAGCATTTGTTTAACATTTTTGTTTCCGATTTTAAATGCATGAACAATAAAAAAACTAAATTCAATTGAATTCAACTTGTTTAGTTAAAAGTCAATGTACTCGACACTGGTTTATTCGCAATGATTTCCTTATATAAAAAAAGCCTACTCCAGTGTTGTTATTAATTTATATTATGATTGTGATATTGACTTTCCACTGCAATTTTTTGTTTGTTTATTTATCTTTCTGATTTAATTTTTTATATTCTAAAAATAAAACAAAAATTGAACTTTGGACCAGTTTAATATTGTTTGAATTTTGATTTCGAGGACAAATGTTGACCTGGTGTTGAAAATCAAATTTTTTGAATTAATGGGTTAAGCGTTTTTCTTTTATTTTAAGAAAATTTAATTTATTGGTTCATCTATTCTTTTCTTTGCAAAATGAGTCGTCGTAAAAATACGTCACACGACAAAATGATTCTTCGCAAAAAATTGATGTTGGAAAGTTTCCAATTTAATTTTTTAATTCTATGAGATTTTTTTTTTCAAAAATGCAAATGTACTTCAGACATTTTTTTTTTTAGTTCAATAAACATGTTTACAGTGGTTAATAACATTAAACTTTATATTATCATTTTAAGAATTTTTTTGTGGAAAAACAAGTGTTCCCAACATTGAAATGTTAATATGTTTAGTTGGGACTTAATTTTTTATGAAGTACCTAGCTACCAAAAATTTTAAACAATATTTTTGAAACCATTTTTCAGAAAAATTGACAATTTTCTGTAAAATGTTTTTTATAATTGTAATTAATTTTTAAAAAGTAAATAAAATGACTCAACATTGTTTGAAAAAAACTTAATTTTTTTTTTCGTAAACTCCATTTTTTAAATTTTCTATCAACTTTTACACTTTTACCAAATTTTTAAGTAAATCACTTCGAAACTACCTGTAATTTATCGATATTTTGTAAGGTAACATTAAAAATTAAGTCGCGCCGGTAAAGGATAGGGACTTGAAAAATTTGTGAAAAAGACACTTTAAGTTTTTGTTTGTTCAACTTTTGAGTTTGAAAAGCACTTTTTCAAAAACGATTGGTTAATTTTAAAATAAAAAAAAAAATAGTTTTAAAAAATTCAAACATATAAAAAACATACATATATATATAACATATAAAAAATTCAAACATATAAAAAAAATTCTAAACAATTTTCAACAACAAAAAAAAACTGTAATTTTCATTAGGTATTAAAAGTTTTCATTCAAAAGTATGTACCTATACTATTCATGATAAAACCATAATTGATGATGAATTAAAAGTTTATGTTATCAATATGCCCTTCGCCCCCCATTAAACAATAACAAACTTTTTTGTTAGCAACAAGTCAAATTTATATACAAGTCAAATAATTTTTTTTTTATAGAAATATTATGAATAAAAGTCAAAAATATACAGACACAAAGGTCAGTTTTGTTTTGTTGCTGATAAGAATTTAATAAAATATTTTGTTTCTACAAAAATTGTGTCTATCATTCTTTTGAGTAATTACTTTTATTTTTGTCTAAATGATAATATATACTCAACAATTTGTGTGGCGTTGATGGATCTGATGATGTACTCAAACGTTTTTCAAACAAAATATTCAAAAAGAAAAAGAAAATTGTTAAACTCGTGTTGTATAGTACTTACCTACTTATTGAATTATTTTTTTGGTCACTAGATAAATTGTCTTAGTTTTAATTTGAAAAACACCATCCTTTAAGTGCTACTTTTTCTGTTCTTTAAAATACCTGCTCATGAAATGTCAAGAACATAAATCAATTTATTGTTTAAATTTTTTTTTTTTTTTCATTTATCAAGAGCATAGTTTTATTAAACTAGTTTACCAAACAATTAAAAACCCATTTGATTTTTTTGCACTGTAGTAAGTAACTTGTTCCAAGTATGTATGTAAACATAATGTGATCTAGAGAAATGTTAACAAGTGTTTTATATTTTTTTTTACTCTAAGTATCTGAATTACGTATTTGAAAATAAACAATTACAAAAGAATGACATTTTTTATAGTACAAAATAAAGTACGCACTGATCAAATTTGCATACTAATTTTATTAATATAATTCATTTAATAAATTAATTTATTATAAATCAACTTCTCACCTCAAGACCGACTACATACAAATCATTACACCTCAAACAACAAGGGTTAGAATATAAGCATCTGTAGCAATTTTTTTAAATTCTTCGTGTGCACATGGTTCACAGATTGATTTTTTTTTGTTTTCGTCTAAAAATATATCAAGACATTTCTTCAAACATTAGGATTATATATTCTTATAAATAGGGGAGTGTTACAAAAAATTGAGATAGTGGATTGTCACCTTTTTGATTGTCACTTTTGACCATCACCGATTCTTTGCTCTGAGTAAAAAGTGATCACCAAAACCCTACAAGTGCAGACATTTCGATGAGTATTCGACTCACACGCTGGAGACCGAGGTTCGATCCCTACCAGTGCCCATTTTTACTTGCGATATAGGTACTATATATCAAGTTATGCATTCGTACAAAAAAAAAGTTGAGATAACATTTTCCATGACATTACGATGATAGAGAATACCAAAAAAGTGGGTCCCGGAAGTCCGCCTGTCTATCTGTCTGTATAAGGAGCTACAGTCTAAACGGATGGACCGATAAATATCAAACTTGGTATGTAGCCTTATTTGGTGACTCTCCAGAGGGTTTTTTAGAATTAATTTTCTTGGACCCAAAATAACGGTACTTGTTATATACCGATTTTAGTAAAATTGAAATATCTCAAAAAACGATTTTGTTTAAAAAATTCAAATATTAGTTTTAAGCTAAGGTCTGTCTTTAATAAAATTTTTTTTTTGATCATGATTATGAACGGTACCTGCCATAGAACCGTTTTTTTCAAATCCAATTATCTCCGAAACTGCTTATTCGATTTCAACGAAACTTTTTGTGAAGAAGCACTTGTATGATTTAAACATAGCCAAAAAAAAACAAATTTCTAAAAAAAAAATTTTGAATTTTTAGAAAAAATTTTGAATTTTTTTTAGAAAAATCAAATTTTCGAAAACGGGACATTGAATTTTTTTGAAATTTTATTTTTAGATGTTGATTAGTGATTTCTACAAAATGGCATACCAATTTTTTTTTTAACATTTTTTCCAAAAAAAATATTTATAAAAAATTAGTTTTTTAAAAAACGGCTATAACTATTTTGAAATTTTTTTTTTCTAAAAATGCACCTTAACATATCAATCAAAACTGCATACTTGTTTTGGAGGGCAATTTGATTTCAGATATTGTTTTATTTTTTTGAAAAATGAATTTTATTTTTATTTTTCAAATTTCTATATAAAAAGTCTTAAACATTTAAGCAACTTCAACTCTAAGAGCAAGTTCGTGCGACCCAGTCGTGCATTTTATTTTTATTTTTTTTTTGTATTTCTTAGTAAATATTTAATATTCTATATTTTTTCTTCACAAGAAACCATATTTTACTCAACGAACTAATATTTTCGTAATAGTTTAGAATATAATTTAGTTCGCCGATGAGGATTTCAATAAAAATAGAAAGTAAAAGTGACACCTAAATAGTTTTCACCCACAAACCATAGCAAAAAGTTGATCATCACTTTGATAATCACCTGGAGCAAAAATATTTATTGTGATGATCAACAATCACCATAGCCGATTTCACTCCTGAAACATTTGAATATACTCTTTTTATCATTCAATAAATATTACCAAATCGTCATGACGATCATCTTAACAGAGCATCTTAAATCCATCAGCAAACCAAAACTTAATAATCTGGACAATAAAGAATAAAATATCAAAATTATTTAACTGTTAATTGATGTTAATTAGATATAAGTGTAAATACTGTAAATACAATAATATATCTAACTCTTCCATATTGAAACAAACCAAATCAAGTGGATAGCTTTTTTTTTTATAGATATCCAAGGTTTTCTTCTAAACAAAAATTCTCGAAATATATTTGTTTAAGTTTCAATAAGTACTTAATTTTGACCTTCATCAACAATGGAAAACAAAAAATGGGATTGAAATTGTTAGCTTACGAGTTTTTTTTTAATGGATTTAAGATCATTTAACAACATCAGACATTTATCGAAATAAACAAAAAAAAAAAAAAAATACAGATAAACAAAACAATAGATTTTATGCGTCATTTTGTGCGTTGATTTTTTTTTTACTTATTTCTTCGTCATATCCATCTTTATGACGAACAAATAAATTTTTTTTTGTTCGATCAAAGTAAATATTTTGGCGGTCTGGTTTGCCAGCAACAACGGAGGCATATCTTTATGAATGATAAAGATTTAAGATGGAATGCGGAATGTTGATCTCTTTTTTTTACAAGCATAATAATAATGACAACAATGGAAAGTTTTGTAAGATTTGTTTTTTTTTTTGCCCTTTAATTTGACTGTTTCTAATTAAAAAAAAAACATCTAATTGAAAATTGATGTCAAACTTGTAAACAACTTGTAAATAATTGTCATGAAGTGGGTATTTGAACCAGAATTTTAATTGTTTTGTTGATTAGGAATCTTACCTTGGAACCCTAAATTGAGTCAGGGGTGTGCGATTTTCAAATAGCAGTAATAGCAGTGAGCAGCATACAAAAGAGCAGCTATTAATAGCAGCTATTTAATCACTCTTTAAATAGCAGTTTTTTTTTTTGTGATTTTAAATATTCAATACAAAATAAATAAAATGAAAGTGACCATTTTAGATATTTTTTTATAAAAAAAATAACTCCTCGAACGACTTCACTGAAACAATGGTATTTGTGCCCTTAATTATGAAAGTGGACTAAGTCACTCCCAAAAAAAGGGCCAAATCTAGTCTAAAAATAATTTATTTAATTTATTTTATGGGTACCTAAAGTTTATTTCAAAGTGAAATTGCAGTAAATAAACATTTTTATTGCTCCTTCACTGATTTCAAAAAAGAAATACAATTAAATCGTTATAAGAAAATTATTATGTAAGTTTTTTCTTAAACAATGCAAAAAGTGACTTAGTCCACTTTCATAATCATATGGGCACATTTCAAATTGGTCTTCTCTGTTTTGTCATCAGCATAGTAAACTTTTCTCTACATCTTTACTTTTTTCATCGTTTATCAAATTATCACAAAAAAACAAGGAAATATTAAAGATCAGAGAAAATTTTCTGAAAAAGAGCAGTGAAGTTACAAAGAACAAAAAGCAGTTTTACTGTTCTTCCTGTTGACTTGAACACTTCATGTTTATCATTGTATAAGAACAAACAAATAACATGGCAAATTGGAATGGGTTGGATTTTTGTAATGAAGGGTAACTGAGCAGTAAGCCTGAGCAGCGATATTGAAGAGCAATCGAAAATGCTCACTGCTCAGAGGAAGAGCAGAGTGATTGAGAGCAGCTTTCGCAATAGCAGCCTCAGCTCTAGTGGTTACAATTAGAAAAGAAGATAAAATAACGTCTGAATATATCCATGCATAAGAGAGTCTAACTATTTAAATAAAATGTTCAAAACTTTCTAACAATATAGTTACAAATTTACACTGCACATTTATGCATTTAATTCAAAAACAAATAAACTTATCAAAGAATAAAAATCCAACAATAAAATTCTATCATTAAAAAATATAACTCGTTATTTGAATTTTATCTAATATAAAAAAAAGTCATCCTTTTTCACTCTTTTTCTAGATTTTAAAAACTTTCTTTCTAAAGAAACCACTTCTTAGAAACTCAAAACAGTTATCAGTCTCATAATTAAAAATTAAATAACATTAAAAACCACAAAATATGCTTTATCCCGCACTTTATATTTTTGATGAAAGTTTGAAAACAAAACTTCAAAAAGATTTCGCATATTTTCATTGTGATAAGAATTATAATGATGCTTTTAAACTTAAAACATCAACTCACAAGGGTATTATCTTTCTCAAAACTAAAAAAAAAAAATTAATTAATTGCATCAGCGAATTTTTTGATGTTTGAAAAACAATTAATATAAAATGTGCAACTGGGTCTTAAGCAGTTTTTTTTTTTGTTAAATAATGGTCATGGTACGTCAAGATTCTTTGCCAAAGTTCCCTTTGGGCCTTTGGGGGTTTGTTACTATATCATCGTCAAAAAAAACTGCATTTATTGTAGCTTTAGGTTAGTTTTGCAAAAGCAAACTTATTTGCATGCTGAATATAACAAAATTGAACCCAGTTATACGACTACCTCGACTGACTATAAAAATCTTGGAGTTACTATTTTCAGAAAACCCACTATGGTGCAGGGATAAAATTAGTCATGAACGTTTTATTTGCAATGAGAACCAGGAACAAAAAAGTGCATAGAAATATTTTGTTTGAAAGGGTGTTTTTTCTTAAAAATGAATTTTTATATTATTTCAAGGGCGATAGCTATTAGTATCCTGTAAGCCAATTACCCTTAACAACCTCTTAATACTAATAGCTATCACCCTCAAAATCTAATATAAATTTAGTTTAATAGAAAAAAAAAAACACCCTGTCAACCATAGCGTGCAAAATGGAGGAAAATGGTTTCATTGTGAGTGAAGTTGATTGTTGAGCCAACACCTTATCCCTGAACTCAAATATTTCGATCATGTTTTCCAAAAGTTTCAAATATTAGAGCCTTATGAATTTAAAACCAAATAATGTTTATCTTATACCTTGGCCTGAGTTACTGCAACTGCTGGAGATCTGAAGTTCCTCTTAGCCTAAATTTCAATCAAAATGTTAAAACATGAATTAAAGAAAAACACAACAAAAGCACTAGATAAATAAAAGGGCTGCTTTCCCTGACTCACTTATATTTCCGTGTAATTTTGAAAATTATTTTTTTTCAAAATTACATGAAAGCTTATCAAACTATACGCAATTAGTAACATAAAATTAGGAAAAAAAAAAAATCAAACATTAATCAATGTAATCAGAATTTTATAATAACTTCCTCCAATATCAAATATCAGCAGGGTCACATGGTCATTCAATATATAAACTGTCAGCAATTTCTGCTGTTGATTGTTTTTCGACAGCTCAATTATGTGTGTGGTTACAGATTAAAAGTTTCAAACTGTGAAAAGTCAAACCAATTTTAGATGTAATTTTTTACAAAATGTCACTCAATTCTAGGTAATCACAAAATTACAAAAGAAAACATTACTTTTTTTTCTGACATAAAAATAGTTACTAAAAAATATAAAACAAAATATTTACCCAATTAATATTCGAAGCTATTGACCGATATTGTAATTAAATATCAGAAACAAAGACAAAAGCAAAAAAAAAAAAAACAACCAATTCAGAATTTTTAAAAAATCACAAAGTTAAAATCCACATAACCCAGCATACAAAAAGCATCATCATCAGACGCATGTGATGGAATTCCCATCATCATAATCAATGATGTAGTTGAAGCTTTATTTCCCAGGAAATAATCATCATGAAACCTTATACAATGAACAAAACAACAACAAAAAACACAAACAAAAATAGAAAACCAACAAAAATCTCAAAAACAATCCCTCGATTACTCGTCCATAAAATAATTGATAAAAAAATAAACTGCCAACAATATTCAACATAAACCGCCCATTATTTATCATTAAACAATTTTTGTTGCAAAAAAAAAAAAAAATAACAACAAAATTCATTTTCACGGTAAGTCTGTTAAACTGTCGAATAAATTAGTATTAAATGCGAATAAATGTATGCTGGCTGTATGTGGAAAAGGTCTGCTGAGAGGCAATTGATTTGCAATTCCTATTAGAAAAGTCAAGTGGCATATAGCGCGTTCAATGGCTGGTCAATAGTAATATCATGTTAACGGCTATCAATGAAGCCAGACTTGGCCACATCACCACACAACGCCTCATAATCAAACAAACCCACCGCCACTAGCCAGAGAAACCCACCAACACGAACTTTGTTTTGGTTGACATTGTAACAGTGCTTTAGTTCCACCTTTTGCTGTGTTGCTGTTAGCGCTGTTTCCCATTCATTAAAACCGAAAATGCCAATAATGACAGCTGAAGTGAGATATAATGTGTTTGTGTACAGTACAACAACACACAAGACTTAACCATGTTACTTTGTCAAGTGTGCCAACATTTACCGCTGCTGCTCAGCTGCCCAGAATTGTTTGTTCAGCTTCTTTGACATTCTGACAGTAATGGAATCAAAGTACAATAGAAAACCCCAAAAATCTATTGATTCAGGTGTTGAACACATTAAAGTGTATCGGTTTTTCGATAGAAATTTCTGCTTAAACAGTTTCTTGGTCTAATAAAGTGTATAAGGTGTTGTTTACATCTGTTATAACAACTAAACAAATAAGGAAAAAATTCTTTGGAATGGAATTTGCAAAAAACAAATGCAAAAAAATAATAATAAATGGTTGTTGTATTTGATAACCTTTTAGAGAGGGAGTTATTATATCTACAAAAAAAAGAAAAGAAGAAAAAAACTCGTGTTTTAATTTGAATTGTTAATATTTTGAAATCGATTGTGCTTTAAGATAATGGGCCAGTTTGTTTGTTTGTTTTAAACAAACACCATATTATTGTATAATTAGTAAATATTATTGAATTATTAATGAATGCAAAAGCAAACTGAGCACCTTTAAGCTTATATGCATTCGACAAGAATACGATAAGTGCTTTTGAATGCATGTGGCTGCATAACATAAATTGTGTGCAGAATTGTGTGTAAAATCTATATAGGGGAAGTGGGGGCAAGACGGTTTTCGTACTATGTTGTATGAAAAAAAGTAAAAATAGCAACACTTGCAATATAAAATAAGTGCCCTTTGGTACGATCGATCACGTCTGTAAGTTTTAGCAAGACCGCCCATGAACGAAATTGGAAGCTCTGGTAGCTTAAACAAAAAGATAAGCAACAGGCGACAAACAATACTGTAATTGATGATTCTGATAAAGGAGACTTTGCAGATTGTATTTGTACCTTCTATCTGCAACTGTTTTCTAGGTCCAATCCAAAGTTTTGTTGGATTAAGTGCAAAATGTGTACCAAAGGGTACCAAAAAGCTTATGCTGGAGTGAGAACTAATGAAAATATAGCATAATTGTGTTATTATTACAAATAGGCTGCATTTAAAACAATAGAAACCGTCTTTCTACCAACAAAATTTGATAGGGCGGTCTTACCCCCATGTGGGGGCTAGACGGTTTTTTGTTTGATGTTTTTTCAAAACGTATTATCTTTTGTTCAGTATTTTTTTAATTTTTTTATAATAATGAGAGTTTCTGCAAAAACCATTAAACTTAATGAATAAAAACCTTATTCTATTTAAAAGATGTTTTTTATTGGTTTTTAAGACAGTCAAACACTAAGTGGGCGGTCTTGCCCCCACTTCCCCTACAACTATCATGAAGGAGGATTTTTTAATTGTCTTTACCATCAGTCTGCTTGGTGGTTTTGCATAAAATATTCTGTAGGTAGTCTTTTAGCAAATTTTTTAACAGATATTGATTTACAAGTTATTAATGACTTAAAAATTAAATTATTGTATGCAGTTATTTTTCGCAAGTTCTTAAAAAGTTCCAGTTTCTTATAATCTTAGTGTTTTTATGTACACTAATCGAAAAGCCACCATAAAACAACGTAAAATCAAAGAAAACCACATTGATTTAACTATTATTCGGAATGATTTTGGAAAAAAAGTTAATTTTTGATGGTTTCGTATCTTAAAGTCACAAAATTCAAAGTAGTCCAACTTTGAAACAACGACGTTTGAACTTCAATTTATTTTTTCCCTCAGTGTACACCGAGGGTAAAACAACCTAAAATAAACGTACAATGATTGGTTTAAAGTAGTTTTTATCGGAACGATTTTGCGCTGAAGACGAGAATTTCAAAATATTATTATAATTTTTAAGTGGTTTTAAACATAAACATAAAACAAAGTAAAATGAAAGTTTTTTCCAACTTAAAAAATAGCACAAATTAAGGAAACTGGCACCTACTAGGGATCGATCTCATTTGGGTTCACTGTCAAGCTAACTTATTGATGAAAACTGTTGTGATAAACTGCAACTAAAACTGAAGTCTGATAACCGTTTTTATTTTTTTTTTAATTTGGTTCATCTTAAATTTCAATATGTTTTAAGTAAGTTTTTCAATATTAAATCAACACATTTTTTGTTGCATTTTTTTCTTCAGTGTAAATATACACGAGTATATTTTCAGTTAATCTACCAGATGTAAGAATTTAAAGGAAAGAATAAAATACTATACACAGTATTTTTTATAAAAGAAGCACGAAAATAACAAAATAATTCATTAAAATCAAAAGTTAAATCTTTTGTTGTTATTTGTTTATTAATAAAAAAATTAAACACTCTTTATCCTGAAGTTAGGCCCCTTATATTAAAACTCGTACTTTTTATTACTAATGTCGATGAATTTTTAATAATTGTCCACTCTTCGATTCATTTTGACAATTGTTCAATCATAACTACCTATAACTACTTTATTAGTATTATTCGATACATATTTTTAATTAATTTTATTGCGAATTCACATAAACTATGTTGATCTAGTAAGTATGCGATATTTTTTTGTCTCATTCCATCGAAACTTTGTTATTTTAATTAATTAACAATATTGAATAACAACTAATAAATTAGTAATAGTACAAATAGGAGATTACTGATATGGATAAAAACTTTACTTCTTACAAAATTTATTACATTTATTTTGTTGAGTGTAGTTTACGAGATAATTGGACATTTATAGTAAAGTTGCACCTACTACCACTTTATAATTTGAAAGAAATTGGTATTCAAGATTCAACCGTTTTAATTTATTTTTAAACAAAATAAAAAAAAATTGAAGCCAACAAAATGTTACTCATACACCACAGTGACCGTGTAAATTTTGCAAACTAAATAGCAAATAAAGTTAGTTATAGAAAACAATTTTTTTCTCTCAATGGTTATTTTCAACAAACCTGTTTTTGAAAACATAAAATTTTGATGAGAGTATTTTTTCGAAAACTTTAGATAAAACATGTTTCTAAAAATTGTCAAAAGGGGGAAAAAGTTAGTGGGGACAAAAACTCATAGCTTAATAGAGTAGAAGTGCTTAGGATACCCCAAATTACATTTGGAATTCATATAGACTTCAAGGAACAATGAAATACAAACAAAATCCTTTTAGTAATTTTTTGTGATGTCAAAACCTTATTTTAGTGTAATATTAAGTTAAGCTGATTCTATGAATACAACCAAATTCCCTTAATACCTTAAAAGGGAGTATGATATTGATAAAATGCATGCAAAATTATAAACAAATATTTGATATTGTTGTTGTAGATGCTTTACGATTGCAAGTTCCATTTTGATGATAAAAAAATACATACATATTTTTTCGTAGGACTGAAAGTAGAGTGTGACAAAATTCTATATCAAAATGGATGAAGATTATTCCTGTGATACTGGAAATGAATACTCTTGCAGTAACGATGATTATGGTTCTTCTTCGAATAACAATGATACAAGTTATTGTCGAGATCCAACACCTCCACCAAGAGATCCAACTCCACCGCCAAGATATCCAACACCACCACCACCCAGACAACCATCACCTCCACCAAGAAATCCAACTCCTCCTCCACCAAGAGAACAAACACCTCCTCCGGAAATTAAGGACTCCGACATTGAATATGTCGTTAATTTGAGAAATTCAATTTTTGACGAAACTAAAGATTATGATGAAAATTTGAACTTGGTGAATGATATTATTGAAAATGCATTCGATGAAACTACATTCGATGAAATGACAGTTTGTGATGATGGATATACAGATGATAATGTTGTAGATGTTGAAATTGATGAAGAAGTTATTCATACATCACCAAGACATCATGTTTATAATCAATACAATGCAGAAGTTCCAAGAAAAGCTGACGTTTATAGAGAAACAGTTGAGCCAGGTGATACTAAAAATTAATATTTTCAAAACTTTTTATAGACAAAATTGATTGGATTGATGTGACAAATAATTGTCAATATTACTAACAGTATTAAAAACCTTTTAAACTCAATATTTTTTAAACAAAATTTCAGTAAAATTTGTTTAAAATTTGTCCACTTTTTAGTAGACGTACTGTTAATTGTAATTACAATTCTATTTTTAAATTCTTGTGCGTTTACGTATAAATATTAAATAGATTTTGTTTAAACAAATCTATTTTTTCGCTCAGTCATTTTCAGTTACGCACATGTAAACTTATTTTTGTGGACATAAATTAATTGACAAATGACGTCGAGAAAAAAACAAAGTGAGAATACTTTAAGTGTTAAATATTTACAAAATTGAAAAAATAAATGTTTATATGTCTGAAAAATTGAAAATATTTAATAATACTGTCTAATAAAAATACAAGACTATACCATTAAAAAAATATGTGGTTGTGTAATAACAATGAAGATTTAAGTGCTAATGAAAACCAAATACACAAATATTTACTTAGAACAAAAATCTCTTTAAAAAAGTACTACTTTGTTGGTTTTTTTGGTTTTTATGACTTAAGCATTTTTTATCATTTCATATTTTATTGCTTATCTGCGCTTTATTTTACTTTAAAAATATTAAAATAAATTGTCAAGATAAAAACAGCAGCCGTAGAATAAATTTACGTACAAATATGTTAGGTGTTCTACTTTTTTTTTATAATGCGCATGGCAAAATGCATTTATTTTTGTTTTTATTCTATTTATTTTATTACTTGAATCAAAATAATAAAGAGAAATGAAGTGCAAAAAATACATCAACAAAACCAATGTTTTGTGATGCAACAAAAATATCAGATTTTTAGCAGTAATGATAAATTTTAATAATACAGGGTGTGCCAGATTGGTTGAAATATTTTTTGATGATAAAACGAAAGAGTTGAGGGAAGAATGAAGTTTAAAAATGGAACAATTTGTGTTATGTGCATGTGCATGTTATAGTCGTATCGGAAATATAAAAACAAATATTAGTAATGATGAGTTGTAAAAATATCATTTAAAAAACACGCATTTGAAATTAATAAAAAGATCAATCACAACTGAAAAAATTAAAAAAAAAATGTTTATTGCAACTAAAAATATTTTGCATTAAAAACAAAAAATTAATGCAAACAATTAAAATTTCTGCATTGAAAAAAAAATCAATGCCAATGTGTGCGTTAAATATTTTTTTTTAATATTCGTCCACTTTCTAAGAATTTTGACTATATTTGCCTTTACATTAGGCTCAATAATATTATAGTTGAAATAGCTAATGTCAAAATTGTAGGAATTTGACGACTATTAAAAAAAAATTTTAATGCACAAATTTGACATTGCCATTCTGAAGAAATTCTCAAAATACATTCATCAGTTTTGATGTATTTTTGATTTAAATTTATTAAGGGACATTTTCACTACTACATTTTCTACTTTTTCGAGAAGTTGAGAACATCTAATAGCACTGGTCTGCAAGGAATTTTCTTTAAATAAAACTATGCTGATTCCGAATCTGAAGTCAGAATTGACCTAGCACGTCACGTTTTTTTAGATATTCCTGTTAGAAAATCTCAAAAACCCATTTTTTTGCTGTTTTCGAGGATATATTTTGGCATAATGTAACCTTTTTCAATTAAAATTGATACGGTTTATGAAAGAACTTATTTTTTTCAAATTCAATCTTTTCAATATCTCTTTTCTTCTCCGAGATATCTTAATTTAAGTAAGTTTAGAAGGTTTGGCATATCTTACCATAAAGAAACTGATATCTTTCTCCCTAGAACAAAAGTATACTTTTCTAATGGACTTTAGTGTGCTGATTTTGAATCCGAACTCAAAAAATTTCGGTCAGCTCTGGTTTTTGAGATATAGTAGTTTTTTTGAGATTTTCTAAAAAAAAAACAAACTTGTTTTGTAATACTTTAATGCGAATATCTTAAAATTCTGACGTGATAGAATTTTTTTTGACTTCGGATTCTAACTCAGCACATCAAAAACTATAAGAAAAGTATACTATTCTTTCTAGGAGAAACAAATCTGAAGCATTACAAGGCAGTTTATCGAATGGTTTATTACAAATAATTTTCTAAATAGAAAAATAGTATATACAATTACAAAACACCTACAAATTTTGTTTAATGTATATTTTATTTTAGTTTTCTTTACATATTTGACTTTTTAAATATAATGGGCATTGATATTTTACATTTTCCTTAATCAAGGTGCTTTTGTTCATGTAGGATTTACTAAAAAGTAAAAGATTTCGAAATGTCTGCTTTTTTTGTCAATCAGTATTTTAAAAAATGGATAAACATGATGTAAAAGAACATATTTGGTGTCAATCGATAGGTCATTATGAAGAATAAGTCCTCCAAATTTGAGCTCAATGCGACAAATAGTTTTAATTTTATACAAGTTCAAATGAATCTAAAAGGGTGATTTTTCAGAAACTACTCACATTTTTCAAAAATCAGTTTTACAAACGGTACCTGATAGAATTTTTCTGAAACCAGATTTAAATTCAGAAAAGTCTAATCTTTCATAATATTAAAAAATTAAATAATTATAATTATTTGAAGGAGAGAAAAAAGTTAAATTTTGCAGACCAGTGTAGTTGGTCAACGCTCGAGTTGAAAATCGAAAGTTGAAAACGTTAGCTTGGAGTGAATAAAAACAAATTCGGAAGTTGAAGACAAAAACCTTCAAGTTATGTTCAACTTCGAGTAAAAAAATGGCCCTAAATATTTACGATTAAGTCGGAACAGAAATAAAAAGAAAAAACGGTTATATGGCAGGTACCTAGTACCTACCTAACATTAATAAAGGTTAAACAAATTTTTCTTTGTGTAATAAGTAAAGGACCTAATCATTAGAGCTGGTTTTGAGAAAAAGAACCTTATTCATTTTGGTTATATAGACCGTTAATTAAAGAAATAAAACATTTTTTTGATTTTTCAAAAATGTTTCAGAATTTTTTTTTTTAAATCAATTTTTTAATTTTTCAACTGACTTCTATATTTTTTTTTTCAAGTTTGTTACCGCAAAATGACTGGGTGAACCGATTTCGATGATTCTCTTTGTATTTGCAAGTTGGTAACGGTAGTGTGGTCCAATTTTAATCTGGTTCCGTTTTGACTATGGCATCCATGAGAAAACCATAAGTTGTTATCAACTTTCATTTGAAGACTTCAGTTTAATCAGTAAATCCATTTATAAACAAGAATTATTATTTATGTTCCCTGGGCGGATAATTAACCATATACAAACAAGAAAGGCGGGTCAGTTAATTTAAACGACGACGACCCACCCTAGTGATTAAAGAAACATGTTTTGCCACCCATTTTTGTTAAATAAAACATTAAAAAATAACCAACTTTAATTTGCAGTCTATGCATTTTATGGAAATTCTGTTGATAAACTTTCCTATTTAATTAAAGAATTACAAGAAGATTATTATTTATCTGTTCATTGAAAGCTTTTTCATTTAATATACGAAAATTTTTATTAACGATAATTGTATAGATACGGCACGCCGTTTATCTATTTGAAATTCAAATTATTTATCAAGCAAAGTGAATGTTTCAATTTTAAATGTTAATTTTTCATGATTCTTGGTTCATTTTTTATCAAATTAAATATTCAATTGTTTGCATTAATTAAAAAAAAGAAATAAGATTGATATTGAATTTATACAGTTATACCTACTAAACACAACAACATTATTCGTCTGAAAAAAAAAAATTGAGACCGTTTTTCTTCTTGAAAATCTAAACAATTTAATTGCGGTGTATGTAAATTATTCAAAAAAATTACATAAGCAACATTTTTAGAATTTTTATCATAATATCAACAAATTAAATTTATCTCTTGAACTTATTCAGGGTTGCAATGAACTTAATTAATGGTCTCACGTATTCAAATTATGATTCTGGGATAATGATATGTTTTTTGTTTTCATTTCTTTTACGTGCTAAGGGCTTGTTTAGACTAACATATTATTTCCGTTTACCGGATATGGTATTTAACCAAATTTCAAAATTTAAGGTAAAAGTGAATTTTAGTTTCCGTCAAACTGATAGAATTTGTCGTTTGATTTTTTTCTTACATAAGAGGTCCTTAGGTATATGAATTGTTGAAAATACTCGCTTTCCGGTGAATTCACAAACAGAAAACTATCAAAAGTGACCCACTTGAAAATCCAATCAAATAGACGTCATGTAAATTGGTTAAACATAAACCTTTTTCAAGTTATTCTTTCAAACACAGCTCATTTGGAAATACAATAAAAGAAAAACATCTCATTCAAAATGTAAGTAGTGTAAACTAAACCTCAGCTTTGAGTTACTTAATATTTTGTTTTTAAGACGTAAACATAGTAAATCTCTTATCAATTGTTGATTCGACATCTTTTTCTCTGGCTCTTTGTCGGCTGAACTGTATCTTTGGCTATTAAAAAGCTCTGCGTTGAGATATTCATTTTGTGTTTTAATCTTTTTAAAAATTCATTCAGTTTTCTAGTGAGTGTCACATTTTCAAGTGAATACTTCGGGTTAGATCAAACGGTTTTGATTTTTAATGGTTTTTTTTTTTCCAGTCAAGTCATTTTTGCTAAGTGATTTTACAATGGTGTTGTCAGCAAGCTGTAAGCAAAAATTTTGATTTTATCCTTTAGACATAAACTTACTGATGAATTGCGTTTTACTTATTTGGTTTTGCAATTAACCCAGCGGAAAATAATTTCTCTAAGGCACTTTTGTAATAAGCATATTTAAAGGACTTTTAGAGCTTGCCACTTTGATTGCTATACCACTAAACGTGCGATAAATTATTATTCTTGGGATATATTCCGAAGTTCTTTATAGTGTCTTGACAGGTCTAATGAAAAAATTCTCTAAACATACTCAAATGATATTAAGAAGTGTTTGCTCCAGTAGGAATCCATGTAAAAGTCCTAAAAGCTTCTCACTCAATTCAAAATTTTGCTTTTTAAAAATTTTTCTAGAAATTGTAGCTTCTTGAAGCCTTTATATCAGGAAAAAATTGTCTTTTCATAGGGCAAGGACTATGGCAATAGTACGCTCAAGTGCGTTATTGCAATCATTTTTTTTACTGTGTAAAATAGCATCATCAAAAACGGTTAAATTTATAAAAGTTAAGGAAATCGGACAATTTTTACAATTTTTTTGGGTTTCGCCGGACTTATTGCAATTGCATTAGTCTTTTTCCTGAAGTTGTTGAGCCTATGCCTGCACGTTTTTTTTTTTTCTAAGATCGTTGTACAATATTCTTGCGTATGCATTACACCGGTTTACAAGGGTTTTGTTGCCGAAACAAAAATATACTTTTCTGAAGGTTTTCGGTGTGCTGAATCCAAAGTCAGAAACAATACTAATCAGCTCCCGTTTTTGAGATATTTCCGTAAGAAAATGCAAAAAAACGTTTTTTTGTGTTCTTCGGAACTTATTCTTTTGTATAAAGAAAATTGTTAGAGCATATTTAGTAACGGTTTCTATAAGAACTGTTTTCCATCTTTCGATACCTGTTTAAATCTTTTCAATATCGTTTGTATTGCCCGAAATATCTTAAAATGAAGTAAGTGGGTTTGGCTTCATATATCATAAAGGAGATAATGATGTTATAAAATTTATAAAATATGCCAAACAACTGAGGATATCTCGGGCAGTAAAAAAGATATCGGAAAGATTTAAACAGATTTAAAAAGGTGGAAAATAGTTCTAATAAACACCGTTACTAAATATGCTCAAACTATTTTCCTTATATAAAAGAATAAGGCCCGAAGTACTGCATTTTCTAACGGTTATATTTCAAAAACGGAAGCCGATTAATTTTTTTTGACTTCGGATTCGAGTTCAGCACACGGAAAACCTTCAAAAAAATATATTTTTGTTTTGGCAATAAAAAAAAAGTTTGATTTTGTTAACCATTGTTATTAGCCATATCGTCGGCTAAGAATGAAAACAACTAACTCTTTACATTGATATAAAAGTATCAAAAAATAAAGCATTCCTATTTGATGTATAAAAACTTTTATTTTTAATAATTTTTCGAAATAATTTTTATGCTGAGTTAGCAGGTGGCACTGCTAGGTGTTGCAAAAAATTATTATTTTAAAAATTGGTTAAAAATGCAAAAAGCTTTTAAATATTTATTATTCTTTTAAATTTGATTATTATGGAATTTAAAACTTTTGAAAGTGCAGTATTGTGAACAATTTATAGTTTTTTCGTGTATATTTCATACTCAAGAGACGAGGGGCGAAATATTTTCGCTCGAAACATTAAAAAATTTCTAATCTAATATACAAATTACATGGTGTTACAAAAATTAGGTTTCAAAATATACGCGGGCGGAGACCTATCAGGTTTTGTAGAGCTAGTCGCACTGATTACGAAACGGTATTTGAAAATCCCCTAACACCCCCAAAATCTGGAGTTACGGGCAAAAAACGGTTTTTTGGACCTTCACCAATTGACCAATCTAGCTTCGTCAATTTTTTACCCATTTTCGATTTTAATCGAAATCGATTTCAAAGTTAAAAATAGGCGAAAAATTTTTTTTAAAACTCATTTTATACTATTTTTGTCCAGACTGTGAATTTTAGTAAAAAAATTACTCAGACAGAAAACTGCCTCAATTGATTTCTTAAAGAACAGAGAAAACTATATGTTTCTGTGTCTTCTAGTTTATGAGAAAATTGAAAAATAAAAACAAATAAAAACAAAAAATATTTTGAAAAAAGAAAAATCTGATAAAATAATTTTTCAATTTTCTCAAAAACTAGAAGACATAGAAACATATAGTTTTCACTGTTCTTTAAGGAATCAATTGAGGCAGTTTTCTGTGTAAGTAATTTTTTTACTAAAATTCACAGTCTGGACAAAAATAGTATAAAATGAGTTTAAAAAAAAATTTGTTTCGCCTATTTTTAAATCGAAATCGATTATTTCAAAAACTATTGGTTATATTATATTGATTTAAAAATATGAATCAAATGTACAATTTTTCCTTTGGGAAATGGTATCATTTATTACTAGAAGTGTTGCCGTTGTTTTTTAATATTTTTTTTTTATTTTGATAATTTTTTTTTAGAAAAATGCCCCTCCCACCTAAACGGGGAGAGATAGACCTCCCAAAGAAAAATATGTTTGTATTGAGCTCCTCTACAAAAACTCGTTATCAAATCCTGGCGCCCAAGTTATCCCACTACGTGCCAAAACAACATTTTTGTTCTATACCTAAAAGTTCGAATTTCTGTATCTGGGTTGAAATCGAAAACATTTTTTTTCTAAGCCAATTTTGAAGTGATTTTCATAAAAAATACCTCGATTGATTGAGAAATAGATATAGTTTTAGAATATATTTTTTAAATAGCATGTTGTTTTGAAAACATATACTTTAAATTGATGCCGAAGTTGGGCAAATGACGAAAAAAATGGAATTTTTGAACTTTGACAGCTTATAAATTCTAAGTGGTTTAAACGAGTTACATGTTTTATACATTGTTGAAAAGGTACACAGAGAAAAATATGACCCGCTAAAAACTAACAGATTGCCATATTGTTTTACCGTCCATACATTTCATAAGGAAATCTTATTAAAATCAACGATTAATAAGGTTTTTTTAAGGAGATTTCTTATTATTTTTATAGAGAAAATCTTATTAAAATTTGACTGAAAAGTTGATTTTCTTTGCAACTTAGCACTAGAACAAAAATCGCGATCAATATTTTCATGGCAGGTTGGTTCAGGTGGTAAGGTGGGCGACTAATGATTTGAAGTCTCCAGTTTGATTCCCAGCCTGGTCATCGTTTTTTTCATTTTTTTGCAGATTTTAAAACAATAAGGAAAACCCGATTGTTTTAATAAGGTTTCCTTCTTGGATGAAAACCATAGAGAAATCTTATTGTTTTTGTTCTATTTTATGTGGACTATTTTTCTCTGTGTATATTTATCTTCTATCGAAAATTTGTAAAAAATTGTCGAAGCTAGAATTTTTTCAATGAAACATATATAGTCCAAAAAACCGTTTTTTGCCCGTAACTCCAGATTTTGGGAGTGTTACTAGCTAGCCCTACAAACTAGCTCTACAAAACCTGATAGGTCTCCGCCCGCGTATATTTTGAGTGTTACACCGTTATTATTAGTAATTTTCTCTACTAAAACAAATTTTCTTTTAAAGAAGGTAATTTTTAAATTAAATTAGTTTTTACTTTTTCTATAATTTCTGTTCTACTCGTATGATGTTTTTGAATTAATATCTCCTGATTTCCCAACCAATGAAAACAATGCTACTACTGGTGATAAAAGTAGGTTAGCTTGACCAAAATATGCTTTTGGCAATGTTAACATTACGCGGAATATAAACTTGAAATCATTCTTGTGAATCTGGAACGAATTGTCAGTCATTGGTCAGTTTCTACTTTGTCATTAAATTTCATGTATTTTGAAGCTAGCCCATCTTAATAAAAACAAGTTAATAAAAATCTGAAATAAAATCCAAAATAGTGTTATAGTTTAAGTATCAAAAATGATGTGCACTTGTTCATAAAAATAATCTTTTATATTTCCTAAGAAACACTAGATGAAATCCACTCAAAAGATGTTCCCTCCATCCAAATTGTGATGTTATTGCAGTATAACATTTTTGATAGTGTCATCAAATTTCGGTTAGGCATATAAATGATTGTCGTTACTATAGGAGCACCCATTGTTTATGTATTTTTTTCTTTTTTGTTCATTGCCTTTCCTGTTTTATTGTCATCTAAAAATAAGGGATGTTACATTTTACTAATCAAACAAAATAGTTGCGTTCCAAAACAACCGAAATAATTTGAAATCGCGTTTTTGTTTTTTGCATTGAATCTACGAATACGCAATTTAATCTCTCAGGGGATATTTTCGTTGTTAAACGCGTAATTTCTTTGACTTAAGGCTACTTCTTCCTGATAGTTATGAATTCCTTTTTTTTTTCTTTTTCTTATTCATTATTAGAAGGGAATACAAGTTATTGAGGGGTGTGTTTTTGACAAAACTACTTAGGGCTGAACGTTTCAAAGGTACACCATCAATCCACAGTTTGAATTTGTGTCCAGTTCCAGTGACACACTGTTGAATTTTCGTCCCCGTTTCTATGGAAAAATTTTGTTTGAAATAAATAATTGTAATTCCACGTGGTTAAGGTATTATTTGATCTTTTTTTCTTTGAAAAATCCTTGTGTTAAAAAAAAGGTAAGTGACCTTTTCAAAGAACAAAATTAAAACAAAATAAAAAGATAAATCAAAAGAATATAAGGAAGTGTTACAAAATATTGAAATCTTTTCCCAAATCAATAACGGATAGACTAAATTTGACATCTTATTATTCCCATTTCAACAAAAAATATATATATTTCAAATCATCCCTTAAGCGATGACGGAACGGAACCACCCTTGTCAAATTGAGCTCAAATATGGTTGCACGCTGTCGGCAACTAGAAAAACAAAAAAAAAATGTATGAAAACGATGTTAATCTGAATCCGACATTGATAAGGAGTTGATTCCTTTTTCAAAGTGAGATCAAAATTTAAATAAAAAGAATGTTAAATATGTTAAAAGTAAGTCAAGGCTTTGAAGTGTTAATGCCCAAAGATGTAAAATATTTACAGTTTAAACGAGCATAAACTTTAATTGTATTTCAAAATTATTGTAAAAATTATCGATAGTTTTGAAATTTATCCTTATCATTTCTTTGATTTGAAACTTTCTGTCTGGGTGATATACCTCTTCTAGATCATTAGTGATAATGATAAAACTAAAATATAATCAATGCACGAGTTGATTAAAATTTTAATTTAATATTCTTATCGAATTAATGACTTAGTGCTCATCAATTTCATGTTTATATTCGAATTGTCAATGTCATTCATTATCTACCACATTACCTACGTTTTTCTTCTGACTATCGTCAATAAAATCATTATTATTCGTTGTCACTTATACTTGTCACAAGGTGCTGCTGAATAATGTTTAGATATCAATAATTTATACTAAAAAACTAAACAGTATTTGCCATTTTTTAATTGTGTGTCGTTGTTGCGTTGTCGGACTTGTTGATAGCCATATGCTACGGGTGTGGTTATTGTTAGTTTATTATAAGAAAAATCCTTAAAAAAATTGTCGAAATTTGTGTGTGTGTTTTCAAAAGTTCATAAAATTATAAGGTCAGTTTTCGAGACATTGATTTCAAAACATTTACATAATACATAATTTAAAAAAGTGGTTTTATAATAAAAACTGATCAGTTTGCCATCAACAGGAAGTGAGACTTTTTTCATTTTACTGTTTAGCGAAAATATAAAAAAAAAAAAAAATGTGTCAAAAGTAATTGATGGTCAAAGTTTTTAGAAATATTTCCAGAGCAAAAAAAATTAAAATTAATTTTAAAATCTTAAAGGCTACTTTTCTTGTCCATTTCTAACTTGAAAGAATAGTTCGATGATTTCTTATCAATCTTGTGGATAACATACTTAAAAAAGGTTGAATTTAAAAATATTGAATATCGATAAGTTTTATCTTTCAAGGGATCAACCAAATCAAAAAATATAAAACAAGTATGCCAAGAACTTATTTCGAATTTTTTTTCATTGAACGTCCAAAATAATTTTAGCATCAATGATGCTTTATAGCGCTTATGCAGTTCCAAAACGTGAAGTTTTTTTGGGGGGGCGCTAGTTTCCTCTACTTTTGTAAATTTTGATGAGCTAGTGGTCCATTTAATTTTCATTTAATTTCTGCCACCAAAGATAACGCACATATTTGTGTTTTTGTTTGTGAACCGCGGCACTTATTGAATGTGAATAAGCGTCCCGAGTATCCCCTATAAATACGGTGACCATCCGTCCCGGTTTACCCGGGACTGTCCCGTATTTCTACAGCTTGTCCCGGGTTTTTATTTAAGAAAACCGGGACGTATAAGTGTCCCGTATTTTGTAATTTGTCCCGTATTTGAACATTGTCTGATTTTTGTATTCAATATTTTAAATACTTTGTACAGAAAACCAGAAAACAGTTGCATGGAAATTAAAATTAAATACGCTGCTGAAGCAAAACGAAAATTTTTCTAAGTCTCCAAAGTCAAAATACTTTTGCTGCAAGAAAAATTGCCTGGACAAATAAATGGGAGTGACAAACGATTGAAAAATCTCCATATATTCCAGCACATTGATTGTGCCATGAAAAGCAAAATTTTCGTTTTCGATTTCGTTGTGATGGTTTTGTAAGAAAATTTTCGTTTCGCCTCTAGACTAGGTTTTAGTTTTTTTTTAAATGTTCGTCAATTATTTAGTTCCAGCGTCTGTTTGTCAGGTTGCTACACCAGGTTAAATGTTTTCGAATAAAGAACAACATATGGAAGAGTAAAGAACCCAGATTATAGTTTCAAAGCTTTTAAGGAAATGTTAAAAGTTGTGTTAAAGATCATACAATTTCAAAATCATTTAAAATAAAATTAAAATGTTAAAACACAGCTCTCCCGATTTTGATTAAAATAATATTTTCTTAGAAGTTATTAACAGACCATTTTTTTAATTTCTGATTTCGACTTAAATGATTTCAACAAAAACGCTCCCATAAAATCGTTTAGGCAATCTTGATATCAAAATAATTAAAAAATTATGAAAACTCATTTAAAAAAATTATATTTTTTATTAAAAAATCAATATTTTCAAAACGATCCAACGAATTTTTATCTGTCCCGGGTTTCGCTTCCAGAAATATGGTCACCGTATCTATAAATGCATATGGAGTTATATAATGCTTTTTACTATACATTCTAAAAATGTTTTGTGCAGAAAACCAAATGATTTAAATACTAAACTCAAACAAAGTCACATAGATTTTATAAGAACATTCCCTAATTCAAACTCAATTATTTGCTCTGTCTCGCCCGTGACAAGGTAAAGACCCTGTCTTTTTTTTTAAATATAACACTGGTCGGCAACGAAAATATAACTAGAACTAAACCATACTTTGCTGAGTCCGAATTCAAAGTCAAAATTTCACTGGCACGTCACGTTTTTGAAATACTTAAATATTAACAGGTGAAAAACGCGTTTTTTTTTTTTTTTTGGTACATTTGACGTCGAATTACACCCCTGTAAAATATTGTTTTGCTAATCTTCTTACATATGTAATCTCAAAACGCAATTTTTCATCGTCCTGAATATATTTACATTTTTTTCAAAATTTTTTTCTCAAAGATATTTCAAAATCATAGTACCTAAATAATGAATTGTTTTTTTTTTTAACCAAACTCCAGTTTGCGACTTTTGATTGGATTTTAAAAAGCAACATATTAATAAAAATGTTTTTTTTTAATAAACATCAAAAAGAACTTCATTGAAAATTTGTTTTTTTAAAACTTTATAGTGAAAATAGTGATGAGTAAAGCTCAAAAACTAGACATGATAGAACAAAACTGTAAACCGTTTTGGAATTCAGCACACTAAAGTCAACTTAAATCACCTTACAATACTTTTTTTTTATTTTTGCCAACCAGTGTAATCAAGCATATTTTTTGAATATTTTTATTAATTAACAAATTCTTCTGTTGGGACTAAGAATTTTTTTTTTTTTAAATCAAAAATATGTTTTTGAAAACTTTTCTTAGTTTTAATATTGAGGCTACAACAAGGTCTTTCATTGAAATCGATTAACTTGTTTATGAGAAAGTCAGAAATCAAGAAAATGGTTCTATGGCAAGTACCGTTTTCAACAGGGCCGGTTTTAGGGGGGGGGGGGGCAGCCTGGGCCGTCGCCCAGAGGCGCAAGCACTGAGGGGCGCCGCAGGCGCCCCGAACTTTAACAAAAGTTTTATAAATAACGAAGTCTATCCAATCGATGTTTTATTTATTTTTACTTTCACAAAGGCGCCCCAATTTTTTTCTATTTTACTTTTTCAACGGCGCTCGTATTGTTTGTTTTAAACTTTTTGAAGAATGAAGGCGCCCCCCAGTTTTGAGTTAATTTGTTTGGCTTCCGGAAGGACAATGGTGTCCAAAATCTTCGTTCATCTTTGAAGAACAAGGCGCCCCAATTTATTTTGAAAGACTAAAGCAATCTTAATATTCCTCCAACCAATTTAATTTTTGCAAAGGCGCCCCTATATATAAAACACTAAATCATAGTTGGTAATATCCAGGCTGTTATAATGAATAAAGAAACAGAAGGGAGACAGACAGAATCCCGAAATTAAAAGTCCAGGAAGCCCAAAATCCAGAATACCCTAAATTCCGAAAACCCAAAAACCCGAAACCCCAAAATCCCGAAAACCCAGAATCCGAAAATCCCGAAAAACCAAAATCCCGAAAACCCAAAATCCAGAAAGGCCAAAAATTGACAGCTTCTCCATTTCTCATAAAAAAACTACGTTTGTGTGTGAGAATAAAAGAATAGATCTGTTCGTTGTTCCCTCCTCCAGGGCACTCAAGTCATGTCAATTAACTGTCAAAAAAATCAGAGTTTCTCGGGTTTTCACTTTACATCGAACGTCTTTAGTTTCATCAGCGAACATCGAACACAGAGGAAATAACTCTGGTTGAAAAAGGAGCTACAAAAAACGCTTGACAACGAATTCGGAGCGACCCAGAGTGCCCTAGAGCTCCCAACGAACAAACCTAATACTTATAAAGGTATGTCGTTTTCGATTGGCCGTCCGGAAGCGTCCGGAATCATTCAGAAGCCTGCTACAAGTTTTTTATTCTCCTACTGAAAAAAAACAAAAAAATTATTTAATTTTTCACCAATAAAGATATTAAGATTCAGAATTTTGTGGAAGTGATTCAAACTTTTTTCTTGGATTTCAGAATGAGTTAATCATTGAGTGATTCCAATCGAAAACGACATTAATGTACCTAGTTGAAAAAGTTTTTGAAAAAATATTGTTCAAATAAAACCAACTGTACCTACTCTTTAAATGTGTTAAAACAAAAAAGTCAGAAATAAAGGTAAACTTGTCAATTGAGCCTAAATGACATGAATATTTAATTTTTTTTAAAGTTAACCTTATGTACTTTAATAAACTGCACATTGTCAATAAATGCATTAACAAGTATATGAGAGGTAAGACATAATCTGCCATTGCTTTTTTCGTGATTTTAAAAATTGTTTTAAAATGAATTTTTTTTTGAGAGGCGCCACTTGCAATCTTGCCCAGGGGCGCCGGTAGTGCTTAAACCGGCACTGGTTTTCAACGGACCTTCGCAAAACATATATTTTTTTTTAAATCCAAATCGTTAGAGCTATTATATGGCCAGTACAATTACAGCCTTATTTATTAGATTTCGCTAAACAGCTCTAAACGGCTGAATAGTTAAACAATACATAAAGTTTTATGTAGCTTCTATGCAACGTTACATAAATTTCTATTTATTAAACATTTTCTTAGAAATTATAATTATGCTAGGTTTGTGTCAAAATAAGTACTAAAAATTGAAAATTAGTATTTTTTATAACGACAAACAACTCCATCTGTCGATAAATTAACTACATTTCGTTTGAAAATAAACAAAACAAAAAAAAAAATAAAACTAAAAAAAAAAAAACAAACAAAAGCAAAAGTTTTCGTACGATGTCATAATTAAGGAAGAATACCTCTAAAACAGAACGCGATTCCTGGTTTTGTTTTTAGTTGATTAGAACAATAAAAAAAATAAACATTAATAATTTCTGTGAAAAGAAAACAAAATGCATACAAAGCCCTCGTAAGAAATATGAGGAAAACATTTCCAAAAACACACAATTTGTAATTCATTATTTATCTAAAAACACACAATTTCTTATTTATTATTTAATTTATTATTTATTATTATTCATTGCAATTTTATCACTTTTGTTTATAAAATAAAAAGAGAAAGATGCGAAAGAATTTCGTCAATAAAAAAATATACAAATCATTGCTGTGTTTTATTTTTCTGACAATAATTTGATGTTTAAATGACATTTAAGCAAAATATATTCTTATTCAGGCTCTAAACAACCTAAAAACGCGTTTAGCTTATACAATCTCTATTAAACGTTGCATAAATATTATAAATGACAATTTTTTGTTTTAAGACATTATACAGAGTACATAATGCTATGCACTGTCTTTGATAAGTTTATAAATAGGGCTGTTAGTTTATATCCAAAAACTAAAAATTCAATTTCCCCTTTATAGGGAATCACCAAAAATTCTATCGTTAAAAAATGTAAAGGAACTAACCAAGTACATAACCTTTGAGTAGTATATCTATAGCAAAATCGAAGGCCTATTAACTAATATTCCCACTTCAAGAATGATGTAATACACTTTTACCATGTAGGTTAACCAAAAAAAAATACATTACAAGTGCAAAACAAAGAACGTTATAAAGTACGGTTTACAAGAAGGTCTGTTGACAAACAAAATAATTGCAGCGCCAACACACTCTGTTAACCTTGTTTGTCTTTTTCAAGACTCGTGTATCTTCAACAATTTTATTTATTCAACCAATGTAAAATCTCAATTAATTGATTAGATATAAGTACACAACAACTGTACACGTAAGGTCATTAACTGATAAATATTGAATAAAATACTTAAAGTTGGAAAATATTATCTTATAAAATAACATATTTTTTTGCAATTAATATTTGTATTGAAATAATCATTATCTTTTTTTCGTTATCAAAAAATTCTGGGTGGTCAGACTTATTTTTCATGTGAAAATAAAGAAATAAATTCCATAATATTCAATTTTGGACATGTGCTTAAAAAAAAACAAGTAATCAAAATTTATAACTAAACTTATAAAATATTATCGAAAGAAAAGTAAAAGGGTAATAAATCAAAATTCTTCAATTTATATTTATATAATAATTATTGTTATATTTTTTCAAATATTTACTTACATAATATTTAAAAAGTTTACCATTTTGATTACGGCAAGATTTTTATTTATTTAATCCAAAGTTTAAAACAACCATAAAAGAATAATCATTAAACTTTATTTCTATAATAATTGTTTTTATCAATAAACAAAAAAAAAAAAAAAACAGTAAACAAAAGCGGTTTTTACAATTAATTAATGATTCATAGTAAAAAAAAATCAATTTATTGAAAACAATAAGAAATAAAAGTACAAAGTCTTTGTGCAGATAAATTGAATTATTATTAACACATGCTCAAGTTACTATATAATAACAAAATGTATGTGTTTAAACTTTAAAGGTATAAGTTCTAAAGCTTCCTTAAGAGAGTAAAGAAATATTAATGTCAGATTAAACTGTCATAACAAATCAACCTTTTTCTTCATTTTTTATTATGGATCTAAAGGTCTCAAGTCATTATGTTCAAGTCACCCAGATGCAGCCAGCTCAATTCGTAGTTAACTCTTTCGCTGACTTAACTTTAATAGCTTTACAGTCTGAAAGGAGTGAACTTAGTGTTAAGAATTGATAAATGGTACATTTTCTTGCCCTGAAACCAGTATGTGAAGGTCTAATTAACCAGTTGAAAGGCTAACTTTTGAACTATTAGGCAATTCGCAATATGGGTCTTCAGTTGGTGTAGAGAAACCTATCCTTTTTCTTGTAAATGTTTTTATTAAATATAAATCTGGGTTTTTTGGATGCATTTAATTAATTTTTTTGATGATAACCATGGGTTCAATATTTCAAATTCTTCCCGTCATTTTATCAGTTGTTTCACCAAGTGGCTTGCAGAAAATATCCTATTAAATTGTTTTCCATTTTATATGTTTGAATATTTTCTTAAGAAATTGTTGATTAAAATTAAAAAAAAAAAATAATAATAAAATGCTGGACTGTGTCGCACGTACTTCCTCTTGTGTTTGAAAACGCTAAGAATTTGAAATTTTATAATTTTTCTTTTAGTTAAAAAAAAAATTACCTAAAAATTATTATAAAATTTGGTTTAAAGTTTCAAAAGCATCTCCTTATATGGTTTTGACCAGCAAACGAACTATGCCATTTCCTTGTATGTATTAGAAAGAATTTTTAGAATTTTTTTTTTGAAAAATTGTCTATACAAATTTTAAAAAATTTTACAAAAAAAAAATTGGTATGCCATTTGAAATGAATCAACATATAAAAGCAAAGTTTCAATTCATTCATCCGTTTTCAAAAACTTGAAAGAAAAATTGAACACATTTTGAAAAATTCAAAAATTATTTTTGTGAAAACTTTTCTCGATTTTACCATTTGAGTTAATCAAGTATCAAGAAAACGGTTCAAAGGCAAGTACGGCTAGTAACGGTGCAAAAAAATATTTTTTTTTATTTTAAAACTATGACCCTATTTGTTTAATGTAAATATATATTTTTTTTATTAAAATCTTAAGAACCGTTTTTGAGAAAAACAATATTTATCATTTTGGTCATTGGCAAGTACCGTTAATTTTGGTCCGAAAAATTGAAGTATTGAAGTAAACTGCTTCAGCTCGTGATAAAGACAGACCGACTCTCTTTTTTCACCTTCTCTATCATCGTTATGTAATGTCTGATTGTAAATAATTCGTTCCACTTCTGTAAGTTCTATTTGCAAAGGTTCTGTAATAAATAAATGTGTAGTTTTGTTTTTATAAATGCAATTTTATAAGCTTTCTCATTAAATTTGTTCAACAAGCACATAAGGCTAACTAATTTGTAAAACAATGAGCTATATGAAATTATAAGTGGGGGGAAATTAAAAATTCTTCGTTATTGTGATTTGTTTCAAGTGATATATTACAAATTACAAATAAAATCAATAACTTGTCAAAGTTTCTGTAATCCACTTCTTCAACATACCGCTGATAAATTGGACACTTAACACGATTATTGTCACAAGTCAGAAAATGATTAGTTTTGTATATTTTATGTCTATCATTTCTGACAAGTCGTTTTGAACAATTGTCTCTAAAGTGAACAGGTCTAAAAAGAGTTGATTCAATATATTCAAGAAAAAATTAATTCGCAAGTCAATTTATGAATCAAATCAGTTCAATAATTTGCAGTAAAAAAAGTAATCGTGTTGAAGTGGAACGTAATAAAATAATGTCAAATCAATTCACAAAAAAAAGAGGTTGTCTGTAAAGCCGGTTTACGGACGATGATTTTACGTGATAACGTCGTAAGAAAACAGGTTGTGTGCTTCTAAAATGAGTCAATTGAAGCGTTTATTTATTTCAAACAATCATAATTTACAAGAAAAAGCTAAAAAAAATTACCTCTTTTCTTTTCTCATTATATTAATTTTTTTATTTTAAAAGCTTACAAAAAAATTATACCATTAAAAAGCCAAATAATTTAGTAAAAACAATCATTTCTTATGAAAAAAGTGAAAAAATAATTTCCATCACCCAAAATTTTTTTTGATATAACAACCTATAATAAATTTTATACCATCTGAAAGCTTATTGTCTTAGCTTATAATATGTATATCGATCAGGTCTATGAGACATCTACAAAAAGAGCTAGAATTTTTTTAACTCGATCAATTTTCATCAAAAAAAGCAAAAAAAAACATATAATTTTATGTTTTCACGCTATTGAATCAATTTTTTTTAGACAACCTATAAAAAATTTTATATCATGTAAAAGCTTATAATTTCATCTTTCATATGACGTTTCAATCTTAAGAAAAAAGTTAGAATTTTTTAAAGCCAACCATGTAGAAATTCCAAACTGAGATTACGGTACTTTCCACACTGATGGCTGTTCATGATCAACAGATCTCCACAGGTGTTTTGAGGTATTTCGCAATTTTGTTTTTAATTTAACATTGTGTAGCTTGTAGTGAATGTACAGTTACCAAATGATAGGTAACATCATCAGGATGCTCAATAAAGTTAAATCAAATTTGTATTTGCTTTAGATCAAAAGATAGAACCTGTTGAATAATAAAACTTATCTCAAAATTGTGACTACAACATTGATTGAAATTTTGCACAGATATAGTCCTGTTTATTATCTATCTACAATATAAGAACAAAAAAACTTGTTTTTCCCGTTATTCAGTCAAAAACCATTTTAAAATACCAATTTTTTGCACATGTATGCGCACAGTCATAGACTACATGTTCTATAAGCTTGAGATTTTTGAATGCTACAAAAATTAAAAAAAATAAAAACTCACCCTAAAATACCCCAAAATAAGTAGGTGTTTTTTCAAAAATTCATATTTCGAAACGCAGAGACTAAAAAAAATCCGTATTAGACCCTTAACTTTTTTTTATTATCTTTCGAATGACGTTTTTCAAATTGTCAAAAAAAAATTCCCCTACCTATATAATCACTACTTTGTCAAAGGTCTACCTCATGTCTTAGTTTTAGAAAACCATTAATAGCTTGGTTTTAAAATATTTTATAATATTTTCAATATATCAGTCAGTTTTGCAATAAATTTATCTATTGATTTAAAAAAATTTAACTCTTTACATTGTCGCGTTTAGAAAATAGAAAATTTTTTGAAATTTTGTTTTACCCCTATTTACCCTATTAAAAGATGGAATTTTTTAAAATCCTTCAAACGTATTTAACTTTAGCTTAACAAATAAGCTATAGAAGATTTTTGTATCTCTAATAGTTTATTTTTAATTTTGAATTGAAATTTTTGCCGCACTGCGAAAGTGCGAGAGTGGAACGTTAGAAAATGGCGTCACTTTTTTATGGTGGCTGCCATGGTTCATCGATTTATAAGACGTTATCACGTCAAAAAAAAAATTTGAATAAAGGACTCAATGTGTCATTAAATGCATATTCTGTACCAATATTTTTTTGTTTACATTTTTAAATTCATACTTTAAAAATAATAATATTATAATTTTTGTTAATTTATCATTAATTTTATTATTCATTTTAAAAGAAAAGAAAAAATGTATTTAAAGTTATTTTAAAATAGCCAAAACACCTTTTAAAAAGTTTATGTTTCCAAATATAACAATTCCTTAAAATTTCTTGTATAACGAAGAATTTTCGGAATTGGAAAATTGTCTCTCTTTTTTTTATTAAACTTCTGTTTTCTGTTTTTTCACGACTTTTTTTCAAACAAATAAGACAAAATGTTTTTGAAATCATTCAACTATCCATTTTGATACATATTAAAGGCAACCATTTAGAATCTAAAGGTCTTGACATATTTTGGTTTCAAATAATCGGATTAAAGATTAAAACTACCAAACGCAAATATTCCTCTCTAAATGGTTAACCTATTCACTGGTGATATCAAAATTTTAAAATTTAAAATAATTTCAATAATAAACTAAATAATCCCTTGTAAATAATTATATCTAATAAATTTTGTAAATTAATATTTTTTCTTTATTTATTTGAATCATAAATCAACTTGACCTATTTCGAAAAAATGAATATTTATTAAACCAAATAGCAAAAAATTAAATAATGTTATAAGTGATGCCAAAATAACCCCAAACAGTAAATACAATATAATAATCCATCCTCAAAATAATTTTTCACATTTTTTGTTTTATTTCATACATTTGAAACCATGGCTATTCATCAAGAAGTAGTAGTTTATTATTACCCCACAAAGTGCTTACAACCGGTTTGTATTTCCGATATTTACCCCTGAGAATATACGAGTATCCATAGTAGATAAAAAAAAAAACATTCATAAAATAAAAATAAATTTGTAAATCGATCTGATCTGAAGAAAAACACCAAGGGAAATTTATTGACATGTCTATTTTTTTTTGCAGGCAAATTGAGTGTTATCGTGAAACTGAATTATGCCTCGATAAAAACTTTTTTTTCCCTTCCTCATACCCCTTCTTTTTAAAAATAAATTCCTATACTTTATAAGGTATTATAGTCTATCAAAGTGTTGTCAATAGTTTATACTTTTTTCTTGCTGTTGTTGTTTTTTTTATAAATATTTACAAAAAGAATGTCAATGGGGCGGAATATTCTTTAGGAATTATCAGGGTAATCGGAACGATAGCTTCGTATGGAGATTATATTGACATTCAAACAAACTGTTGATGTGTGCACGAGTATATGCACATTTTTGCATTATTTTCCCTTCATATTCAGTTTGAATTTAGTAGAAAATTCAAATTTATTCCATCTGAATATGGATTTTTTTTATTAGCATTGGTATTCTCTTTAAGTAGATACCTACTTATTGGAGGTCACTGTGGTGTATACGTACTATTTTTTTATATTGAAATAAATGTTTTGTTGTTTCAAAGTAAATGGGACTTGGGCAATTATTGTTAATAGAATTTTATTGAATTTTTATATAAACAAAGATAAAATTTTGATCCTTTTGAAGGCTATTCAACATCAAATAGGACAGATATTTTTTAATTCCAATTTTGAAATTCAATTTAGAAAATAACAAAAGTCCGTTTATTTGATAAGAATTTATTAGTCCAGTTGATGCTTACACTTTTCAATTCACTTTCAAATTCAAACCTATAATCACGTTTCTTGGCAACACGCCTTTTTTGTACTGTCCAAGGATGTATTCAAAGGACAGGCGGCCATGAAGAGGGATGGAATGTTGAGTTGAAAATAAGTCAGGCAAGAATTTGTTCACAGAAAAACGTTTTTCATTATTTTTTTTTTGTATTTTTATTTATATTTTATTATCCTGTATAGGATGTCATTATTTAACCCTGAAGTTAAATCCTCGGGCTGGGTTTACTGAAAAATAAAAAAAAAAAAAATTAATAAATTTGAAGAAAATTATGTAGACGAGTTTTTTTTTCAATTTCTCTTTAAAAAGAAAGATACAATTAGCTTTTATTTTTTGTATTTAAATCCGTTTGAAGTAAAAAGTTAAAGAGAAGAAGAAGAAAATAAAAATAAAGTTGATTAAACGGTAAAAACAGTGATGGTTCATATCTTTTTTGATCAAAATTAAGAGAAAATATCTTCATTAAACTTTGACATTCAAAAAAGTTTTTGCCAAAATATTTTTAATTGAATTTTTTGTTAATTTATTCCATTTTATTTTCTTGTTTTTCTCGACAAAGCAGCTGCCAATGCCAATGGCAGACGAGTTTCTATGGATTTTAAGTAGAAAAAAAAAGGATATGAAAGTCTCTCTGTGTGCTAACTCTTATTTGATTTGATTTGAGTTTTATTTTAATTGCAAAAACCCATATGGGTAGAAAAATGGTAATTTATGGGTATTTTAAGGAACAAAACAAAATTAACAGTTAAGTCAAACGAATTTAATATATATTTTTTTTTGTAGGATTATTTAAATGTGAAGAGTAAATTTTTTTTTAATTTTTAAATAAGACACAATTTTTCTAATTAAAGGATATTTCATTATAGCAATGCTTTTATTGTTTTTTAAAGCAACAAAAACAAATAAAACTAGATGTGTATTTAAATGGAAAAATCATTAATAATTACACTGTGCAAGTCGAAATTCTTGACAGGTGCTCGAATAACTGTTTCGCCCTACTTCGGACCCGAGAAATCCATTGGCATCATTAGTTTTTCGATTTATCTGTACGACTTCGAACAAAATTTTTTTTGAAAGTTTTTTCAATTATTTTGAGAGTTTCCCACTGTTTTTAGTCATTTTTCAACCAAAAACAATATTTATATTGCTAGTAATTCTGCTTAAACGTTATTTGCTACCAGTAGAAAGACAATATAAAGAATTGAACAATTTATTTGTTCAATTTTTTTGTTTTTTTGTTATAAAATAAACAAATATTTTGTTCAAGAATTTTAAGTTCAATGTTATTTTCCATGTAAAATGATTTAATTTAAAAAAAACTAATTTTTCAGAAATTTTTTGATTGATAGACTTTAATTAATTTTATTATAAACTTTTAAAATTTAAGTAACTTGAACAGTTGTACATTTTGTTGATGTTATTGCTTGTTAAATCATTTAAGGTTTTCCATAAAATGAGGATTAATAAAAAATTAAAAATTCTGTTTTTTTTTTTTTAATACTGTAAATTCAAAATGATGTATTGCAATATTCTGTAAATACAAGATTCTGGATATAAATTAGAGATGCCGCGAACATTGGTTTGGCCGAATACCGAATATTCGGCCACGCTTCTCGGCCGATTACCGAATATTCGGCCGCCGAATATTCGGCCAAGGACACTCAGAAAAAAACGTTGGTAATTTCAAAAATTTTATAATTTGTTTCAAGAATAGATGTAGCTTAAAAATTTCCCAACAACATCGTATTGTAACGATGAATAACTGAACTACTTTTAAGATAAATGTCTGAACACACTACCTAGTATTGCAAAGGTAGACATCTAAAATCGAATTATATATGAGGACTGTTCGCCAAGATCGAACGGCGGACCCATACAAGTGGTGGTCAACACATACTACAAAATTTCATATTTTGACAACATTTGAGGAGCTGATTTCCAGCTATCGGAAAAAAATTGGAAAATGAGATATGCATGTCATTTTTTAGGTCTTTTCAACGCGCGTCTGATTCAATCAAAAATAATTTTCTTAACAGCACACAGAGATAGTTATTCAATGTCAAAAAACGACTTTATTTCCAAAACAGCCTATTGAACACCAAATATTTTTTCCAAAATGGCCTACGCAAAATGTTCTTTCCAATAAGGCCTCTTCAGTAAAAAAAATATCAATTTGACGTATGATAAAATGCCTCATTACGATGATGGAGGAGTTACAAAAGTAGTTTTCGTCATCACTTAGTTCCGTTCGTCCATCTGTACAGCGTGCTAGGACCTAAACGGTCTAACGATTTTAATTAAATTTTGTGTACTTAAGGGTTTTAGTAAATAATATTAAGAATCTGTATTTTTAATTTTTCTCAAAAATTTGGATAATGCTTGTGGTTTTTTGCGAAAATTGACTTATTTTTTAGCTTATTTCGTACCAATTTTTTTCAAAATTTAGACTGTTATTTCTTATCATTTAAAAAAATTAAATATATCTAGAGCTATTCAAATAACCAAAATAGACACTCCAAATTACAAGAGCAAGTACGTGCGATCCAGAAACGCATTTTAATTCAATTTCATTTATAAAAATGTATTTTTGTTTCTTGTTATAAACTAAAATACTGATATTGATAAAGGTTTATTTACAAAAAATTTAAAAAAAAAATCGTGATTTTACCTGCAAAAGAAGAATTTTTTAATAGTTTTACTTCCAAAAGAAGACATAACGCAATTATACTCGTACTTCCAAAAGCAGATATACCGACTTTTTAATAAGGAATTTTCAATAGAAAGACTTGAGATATATTTATTTTGAAAACTTTAATTTTATTAAAATTTCGTAAAGAATAAATTTGTAGAAGATTATTTTGCTCTACATCTTCTGTATTACGAAGTAAAGGTTTTTGGCATTTTACTCAAAACTTCCTTCAGGTCAGATAGCTGGTTTCAGAAATCACCTCCTCATTTCCTAAAGTCTACCTTTCTTCTCCTGGGACAAGTGTTTACAGTGAAAGACTATTTTTCGAAGCAGGAATAGTCTACGAAGATAAACGTAATCGTTTACTACCAACAAATGCGGAACAAATAGTTTTCACAACACCACAACTTGCCTTTAGTAGATTTTAAGTGCTAAAATTAAAATTTTTTAATAAAACACACATTTTGGTATAATAATTTATGTCTTTTTTCTTCTCCATATTCGGCCGAATAGTTTAACTATTCGGCCGAATACCGAATACCAGAAAAATAGGCCGAATAGGCCGAATACCGAATAGTGGCCGAATGTTCGCGGCATCTCCAATATAAATATTCTGTATGCCAAAATTTTGTAAATGATAATAGAAATAGTGCTGATAATAAAAAAAGTACTAAATTTATTCAAACAGGCCATTAAAAAAACTGTTTTATTGCAGAGTTTTGGAATTATAGAATTTTGAAAAGCAGAATAATAAATTTGCAGAATTTTGAAAAACAAAATTTTCAATTTACTGCTTCGAAAAATTGAGTTTTGAGCAAATTTTATTCAAACCATCCTTTTTTTAACTTCTTTCTGTAAGTAAAGCAATAAAACGGGTTTTCATTTTAATTTTAGCAAAATTATCTTGAGACGTAGGAAATTAAAACAAGCTTATCCTCAGTAGGAGCTAATTTCTTTATTAATAAAGAATGATTTTAGAAGTGTTTAATTCTCTACCTTAGAAAACTCCACCGTTTCCTCGAATTATGTACCTTCAATTCTAAACAACTAACTTTTATCTCCTCACAAGACGTAACGCATCAGTTGACGTAGCAAGAATTGTACTTACTTATATGTATGTACTTTATTTTCCCTGATAAATTATAAACTACTTATCAAAATTTGGCACTTAATTTATCGTTGAAATTTTCCTGCTTACCCACTGGTTATAGGCTATCTAAGTTTTTATGAAAAAAAAAAAAAAAATACTTAAAATCTTCTAAAACTAAAAAAATCCCAATTTAAATAATTCAAAAAAAAAAATTGTTCTACGCTCTTGAATCCTGAAATTAATTAAATCACACAAAACCTTACGTGTAGAAGATATGGAACCACATAATTATTCTTTTTCGTTTTCCTCTCACATTAAGATAATTACAGGTACTCAAGGCAATATTACACCACATAATTCTACCCATTTTTTGATATACCAAAATTCGAATGTAGGTGTAAATATATTTTGTTGTAGGAGGTTTTATAAGGATTCGACTAAATTTTTATTATGTATTGCACATTCACAACTATTGTAATCAATCGTTTTGATTAATATTGACTTAACGAATAAAAAATAATTCCTACTGTCATTGGTTGCATTTAGTCGTCGTCGTTTACTCTCATAGTGTATCATGATATCGCCTGATAGAGATAATATTCAACAAACACTTCAGATTAAGAAAATACAAATAAAAAACAAAATGAGAATTATATTTTATTTCGAAACGTGCACACATAAAATCTTTTATTAAATTAATCTGAAATTAGTTGCTTATTATATTTCATGGATCGTATACCTCGGGTGGTGGGCTTGGCAGATTTTATTGACATCGGACACAACATATATCGGAACTTTAGTCATCGCATCTGTCCTGAAGAGCATTATCGAATTACCACCCTAATAACAAATAACAAATTAAAATCGAATTTCTTCTCGTAATTTTTGTTGTTCATTGGTTTTTTGTGTGCTGTTCTGTTTGTTGTACCGGATAAGGTTCTTGTCGTAACTAAAAACAACGACAAATATAATATTTCAACATCTGAGAGTTGTATTCTTTGTATGATGTAAGTGAAAAAAAAGTGTTGAATTAGTTGTTGAGATTTGTTGTGAATTGATTTAATGAAGTTGGGTTTTTTATAGCTTTTTTTTTAAATGATAAGAAAAACTACTTAAGTAGTACAAGGAAGTTTATGAGTAGTAATTAAATTGTGTTAAGTGTGTTTCGTGTGGAGATATGGTATTAATCTTTCATTAAACAGTGGCATATCATGTGCGTTGATTTTTTTTTAATTTGCTAAAAATAAATAATGAAAAAAATAAAAATAATTTATCTTTTCTGAACAGACTACAGCTTCTTGTAGTAGGTTTTGAATTCTTATGAAAAGTGATAACATTTTAACTTAGTATTTGTTAAAAGAATATGATAACTTTTAACCTTCTTTAGAGAGTCACATAGACTGTTATTCAATATTTATGTTTGATCTTGTGATCCAAGAGTTAGAACCCTAGACAATTATAATTAGAAGTAATCTCTTTATTTTTTAACAATACAATAAAAAAAAAGGTTGAAATTCCACCAGTTTAAACTTCTGAAATTCTTTACAGATTTTTTATTTCAAAACAAATTCGTGGTATGATTTGGTGAAAAGAATTGTCAGTGAACATTTTATTTAATTTGAATTTTGTAAAAGTTCTTTAAAGTTATCAAAAGTTGGTACATTTTACAAGTGAATGATAGAAGTGACCTTGAATACTTATTGAGCTGATTCTTTTTCTCAATTTTTTTTTAATCGAACGTTTTTACAAAATAAGAGGTATTAGCTATTTTTTTTTTTTTTTTGAAAAGTGGAAAGTAATATTAAATAAATGTTTTACAGAGTATAATAGTGGTGCTAAAGAAATTTTAAAAATATACCTTGATTTCTATAAAAAAAAAACTTTGTGACTAGTGAAGTACAGGGCAGAAAAAATCGAATGCCCTGCTCGATTACACTAGTCAAAACGTTTTTTATATAAATCAGAGTATATTTTTCTAATGTTTTTTTGTGCTCGAATCCGAAGTCAGAAAAATTCTATTACATCACGTTTTTGAGATATAACCATGCTAAAACTTCACAAAAATAGTGTTTTTGACGTTCAAAATTCAGTATCTCAAAAACTTTGCACTTAAGAGCTATTTTAATGCTAGATTCAAATTATAAAGGTCAAAGGCCATTAGAAAAGTATAATTTGGTTTCTATGGAAAAACATCTTTCGCCAATATTACTGTCATTTACGGAAAAATGTTTTTTTGTTTTTATTTTTCTATTTTTCTAAATATTTTCAAAAACAAAAGTATAGTTTTTCCACACAATCTTAAATAAAAGGTTTTAATCCTGATAATTGGATTCCAAACTTTTTAAAAATGAAAAATTTTTTCGATAACTTTTCAACTTTAGGCAATTTTTTTTTAAATTAAATTCGTCAAAAATCCCAACATTAAAATTTTTCTCAAAAATCATAAGTTGCTATTCAAAGTCAGATGCCGAAAATCAGTGATCAACTAAAAGACTTAATTTTTTATATATAGGTACTCGTACATTCAAAAACAAATTTTTCGTACAATTTTCTTAAAAGATAAATTTGATTGAAAAAGCATTAACATTCATGTAACATTCATGTATCATTTGAAATTCTACAAAAAAAACATCAAAGTGTTTTTCTAACAGCTGTTAATTTAACAACTTCACTGTCCAAAGAATCATATTTTGATACATGAGATCTATTTTGTACAGTGTTTTCTACTTTCATGAATCATATATAATTCAAAATTATTACTAGACAAAAATTTGTCTACGTTCCCATACAAACTTGTTAGAAAATCTTCTCTACGTACAAATAATTTTCTAAACATTCTATGAAAAAAATCCTCAAAGAAATAAATTTAATTACAATTTGTAGGTTTATAAAAGCCCCAATAAGACTGCAGTAGAAAAAAAATGTACCATTTTCTTATTTTTCTCTAAAAAATTAACAACATGAATAAAAAAAACAACAACTTATTAAATCAAAATTCAAATTAAACGCAATTCAGTACCTATTAACCAAAAAAAAAAAACCTATAGACAATAGATGTGTTAGTTGCCCCATTTTTAAATTTTAAGACAAAAAACTTCTAAATTGTTGAATTTTGATATTATTTTTGAAAAGAATTCATAAATTACTTATATCACTTTCAAAAATATAATGACACAATAATTTTCCCACTGCAAAATGTTTTAGATTTTTTTATAAATATAAAAAAATCAGTCATTAAAGTTGGGCAACACACGAAGAAATTTGGTGGGTCACTGAGGCGTATGAGTAACTTTTTTCTACTAAAAAACTTAAACTGTTAATATATAATTTGCATTGTTGACAAAATTATCTAGCCAATTAGATTTGTATGGTCATGACCATGTGAATGATTTAATTCCTAGTATTGTACATTAATGAGAGATTAAAAAAAAAAAAACAAAACTTTTGCTATTGATAATAATAATAGAATAATACATGGGTATTGTGATTGTAATATCAAATTTCTTAAAGAAAAAAAAAATAAAAATTATCATAATTTAAAATTTTATTCAAAACACATAGGTACCTACCTACATTTATTTGGTTTGGAGCTGAAAAAAAATTTTGTGTTTTTTTTTAATACAATAATTTACAAATTTTTTAATACAAAACTGTTGACTTCAACAAAAAAAGTCTTTAAACCCGGTTCTTATAAGATAATAACAAATACAAAATATTTGTTTGTCCTTCATATTCCAGAAAAAAAAACGTCATAAATTGTTTTGTTTTTTTTTTAATATATTTCCATTAAAATTAAAAGTGAAGCAATAAATGTAAATATACTCCAGTTTCCAAAAATGAAATACGACAAAGATACTTATCATCACATCACATTATCTTCCATCAAAAAAGTGACACTGCCAAATATAAACATCCGAGAATAAATTTCGATAAGAAAAGTGTTGTAATTCATTCATTTAACTTTTTTTTTAATGAACATTTTTTGTTTCGTTCTGGTATAACATGTTGATACATTTTTACATGTGTATGTTAGTACTTTTCCATCAGAAGTTAACAATGCATTATCGTATGTATAGATTATGAACTCGAATTCAAATACTTTATTTTTTTTGCTGTTTATTTGCATTTAATTTTGTCAAGTTCATTTAAAAATAAATTAAAAAAAAATAAAACACAACAACAAAGAAATAAAATCGATTTCATTGATACCCTTGTTGTGCATTATATTTTTTTTAATCAATTCAGAAGAAAAAAATTAGAAGAAAATTTACATTTACAATTGACATACGAGAGGAGCTACTTCTATGTACATTTATTATCTTTTCTTTTTTTTCAAAAGCGAACCGCAATTACAATTTTAATCACGAATCAATCGAGATGTTTTGAAAAAAAAAAAAAAATAACTTTCTAAATACTTACTTTAATTGCGCAAGAGATAATCTATTGGTTTTAAAATAGCATTGCATTGGTATTTTTAATTTTTAATATTCAAAACATATTCGCATACTTAGTAGCACAAATTAATGTAAACAATTGAATAAATGAATGTTAACAATGATCGATTAAAGATAGGTTCAAAGAAGTCAGATACAGTGATTGAAATTATTGGAATTTTTCGTTATAAATTAGATGCAATACAGGAAGGCTTTAATGTAATAGATTTTGATTGGAAAATCTCTTGAATCTGATTTTATTTATCAAAAGACAAAAAGGAAAATATATGAACACAGAAATGTTCGTTTTCCATCTTTCGCAGAGTTTTACAAAAAAAAAAAATTCGCGGGGTACCCAATGCATTTTAAGGAAATTGATTTTTTTTTTGCAAAATATTTGCACAAAACTATGAAAAAAAGTTTTCTAAATATTTAGAAGAAATAAACTCAAGGCTCCTTACGAAAAAGGGTATTCTACAATATATCGGAAATAATTTCTTCTATGAAAAATTGCAGTAAAAAATCATATTTAATCTTCCTGGAGGAGTTATATTTTCTTATATCAATAAAAAGGTTGGTTGCATCCTTCATAGCGTGAACGGAGACATGAACAGCAACAATATTGATTGTGTGAAAATTAAATAAAAAGATTGAGAACAAACATTTGGTGAGCAATACCTAGATAAAAATCAGTGATTGTGTATACCAAGAAAAATAGGATAGAACTTTTGGTACAATTTTTTATTTGCTCACCAAAGACGTTTAAATCAATAAATAAAAAGGTTGAGTAAATATTATTGGCATTTGTGGTATTTAGAAAAGAATTTTTAAAGGATTTTTAAAAACAGTTTTAGGTTGTGAAAATGAAGAGGATGCCGAGGTAGTTAACAATTATTAATATCTTAAAATTTAGATAACAATTATTTAGAAAATATATTTCGTCAACCTTTTTAATACTCATAGTTGGAGATTTGGTTTTCATGGAAAGTGAATGACGAAACTAAAAATTGAATTAGTTTCTGACAAAATTTTCTTTCAAAACAAAAAAAAATGGGCTAGTAATATCAAAAGAGAAAGTAGTTGAAGATGGTATAGAAAAAGTTATAAAAAACACATGAAATAAATAAATATGGAATTTGATATAAAAATTTTGTTTATAGACGGATAGTGGGATATAAATTATTTTTTTTTGTATTGTAAAAAAGTCTCTTAAGAGCGTAGAGGAATGCGTAAAATAATTTTCGGAGAATTTCAAAAAATGACGAAAAATATGACATAAAAACCAAGATTCCATACAAAAATTTTGAGAAAATCGGTATTTTGTTGGGTTTTCCTGCTAAGAATTAGTACCTAACTCAAAACTTTTTCACGAAAGTTACCCTAAAGAAAACTTAGCAACAAAATAAATAGCACTTACCGTATAAACCAAAATAAAAATCTTACTTTCCCTGTCGCATATTTTTTGAGGCGTTATTAACCATATCTGTCATAGAACCGTTTTCTTCATTTCTGACGATTTAACCGATTTCAACGATTCAATCAATTTCAAAGGAAAAAAGTTAAACATATGTAAGTAAAATTTTGGAAAACTCATTTCTTTATTTTATTAAAAAGAACTCAATTTTTTTTTTTTGTTGAAAAATCAATTTTTTGAAAACGGGTCCATGAAAATTTTTGAAACTTTGGATTAAATGTTTGGTTGACTTTGGTATTGATCATTAGAAATTTAACTATTTTCCACAGTGTTCGCAAAGTATCTTCTATGATCTTCATGATCAGCTTTATAGAAGCTTCACCTGATTTTCGAGTGACGTGAAAAATTGAAAAATGTTTCTCTTTTTTGCCGCTAGAGTTATTTTTAAACTGTTAGAGATACGAAAAAAAGCATACAGTTTTTTTTTATAAAATTTAATGAACTTCATTTCTGTGGAACGAAATTTTTCGATCCGAGAAACAGTTTCCAAGATAAACGTGAAAAAATGCCATGGGTGACTGCAGTCCAATAAAACTATTCTTTGAGGGCAAATCTTTATTAAATTCTCCCCGTGTATAAACTTCTTAAGCTAGATTTCCTTATGACTTTTGTCTATTTATAAAAATAATGTGATAGTTGATAAAACATAATCTTTCCAAATTATAATTCAATAAAAATGCATTCCCTTACCTTTTGTCATCCTAAATAATTGAATAGACTATAAATAAAGCCAAATTTCTTGACAAATACTGTAATTTTTCAGTTGAATGCTCAAAAACCATTCTTTCCAAAAATTTTTGAAACCAATCATTTTATTTCTCTGTATTCAAATATTCCTATAATTAAATACACAGTAAAAAAAATATAATATTCCAATAATATGGTTATTAATTCTTTGGAAACAAAAGCAAACCAAATATTTTTCCCCTTTTATTTCAGTTTCATTGTTAAAACAAAATAACTTCAAAAAAAAAAATTGCACGCACTCTCTTTTACTGTCCATTTTTTCCTGCAAATTGCCACAATTTTCCTAGTATAGGTACACACATCACACGAAAAATCAATTACATACAGATCTCAATCAAAAACCCATCAAGGCTTTCTCTCTCTCAATATTGGGTTTTCTGGAAAACTTTTTTTTTGTTCTATTCTCACTGTGATGCTATACTTCATAAAATACCATTTTGTGGCAAAAAAACAACAATAAACCCTTGAACGTTTTGGCGTTGCAGAAGATACGTGATGTACACACGTTATGTGGATCATTTTTCAAAATAATTAAACATAAAAAATCTATCACCTCGTGTGTGTGTCCTTTTAAATTCCTGGCAGGCAAAAAGCCTTGAACTAACAATTTTTTAGATTTTAGTGGTAAATGTTTTTTTTCCACACATTTTGATATCAAATTGTCATTTAAATGCAGATATGATGTGCAAAAATGGTTTATGCTTTTAATTGAATAGCTTTCATGGAAGTCCTTTAAATCCTTTATTTTTTTTTTTTTGTTTTCAAAAATACAATATTCTAATTAGACCTAGGATTTATTTGATTGGAAATGTAATTTTGTTTTGTAATGAAACAAATAAACAAATAATCTTCTGTTTCCTTAAAAACTAAAATACAATTAAATTATTAAACGAAAGTGCAATTAAACTTTCCATCTAAAACTACAAAGTTCTTTATTTCCTATATCTCTTTTGTCCTTTTTAAAATTTATCAGGATCTATTTAAATTTTCATCGAATTGTTTCAATTTATATTCCATTAAATATATAGTATAATAAATTTTAAACTTAAAAACCACTCCAATGGGATTTTTTTATGAACTTTCCAGAGATTTTATATTAAAAAAAAAAAAAAAACAATATATGAAAACAATATTCTAACACATATTTGCAAGGTTAAATCAGAAGAAAGTTTATTACATTGCTCAGAAGTGGGATATCTCGAGTCCACTCTTTGACCATATCAGGCAATGCAACATGTGTGTACCTCCCAGTTTGTAGTGCCATATGTGGCTTTGTTATATATGCATGCAGCAAAAAGTCATAAAACTAAAGTTGAAAACCCACAAACCCAATTGTTTATCTCTTTTTCTCTTTTATCCTTTTTTTTATATCCTTAAACTATCCATATACTCGTTTTGTGTATTCCCTGGTCATGTCCTCAAACCCTTTTAAAGCTGAAATAGAGTAATATTTTTTAGTGGAGTATAGAGAGGGTAGTAGTAGAGTAGTCATAGATACAAAACCAAAGATTGCATTAGGTTAAGTGAAGCACACACAAGTATACAACATCAGGTAGAGGAAGAGGGTTGGTTATTGGTTGGCTATCTTCTATTGTTATAGAGCCTAGCCAATTTATCCATGTGTGTGGTGTGGAATAGTTATGGATGTGATGTGTCTTATTCTTGCTTCCTCTCGTGTGAGCAATAATTTCATTAAATCGTTATTTGCTTGAATTTATCCGCATCCAATCTCTCCTCTCTCTGATGACGCACCGTAGCGATTTGAAGCAAGCGATTTCAAGTGCTTCATCACTTTTAATTGTCAGCAATAACTTCATGTGAGCCACCTAGACTGATGAGTGTGGCCACAAATAAGCTTTCTTTTTTTTCTTCTAATAACCCTTGTGTAAATAGTAGGTTCCTATATAGGGTGAGTTGGGTTTGTCTTTAATAAGGATAATCTTTAACATGAAATGACGGAAATGATTCTTATTCTTTTCTTATATTTTTTTGGAAAACTTTCTTTTTTTCTTAATGTGACGTAATTGCTTAAACAATCGAAAATTAACTTTATTAATGATAATTGGGGCTGTACAATATAATTGTTTGCGAAAGTTTTTTTTTTGCCTTTCTTTTTTCCTATTTTATTCGTTTTGTTTGAGAGAACTTTCATTTATTTTTGTTGTTGTAAGAAATAGGATGTATTTTATGTTTTTTTGGTATCACTGTTTGAATTATTATTCTCAGAAGTGAGAAGAATCAAAAAAAGTCTCGGACAAGAAGAATTTCTTATCATTGTCAGTAATAATGTAATCAAAGATGAGGAAAAGAAAAAGTTTTGAGAAGTAAACTTGGCCATAAATTGACGTCAATCTAAAGAAAAAAAAAACACAAAGAAACAATAGAGTAATGCATACTGCTCTGTTTGATGTAAAATTAACATGATTTAATGTAAAGGCAGAGAGTTATATTGTTGAATTAATCAATTGGCTTTTTTGTTAAGAATTCAAACCTTTTTCTTAGTGGAAAAATCTTTAGTTAAAGTGATTGAGATTTTACAACAAATTTTTAATAAGATCGAAGTAAAATTTATAAAATCCAATAGCAGGCTATTTTGCATGTAATTTTACTAAGGTTAAATTTGGAAGAAGCTTTTTGTTTTTGTTTTAGAGTTCAATCTGCAGCATTTTTTCAATTTACGTTTTAAATTAATAACTAACAAGTTTCTCGAAATATAAGATAAAGCACTCCGGTAACGAACATTATCGCCAACGATTATTGAGTCTACAACAAAATCTCTCGGAATGCAAAAACAAAAACTAAAAAAATACGAACAACATACTTTTCGATGTCTACCAATTGGTCGTTTCGATTTAATTTCATAATTTTTATGGGAAAATAGTACAAATCAGATGAAAAAACTACTGTAGCTTATTGTCGTATGCAACAAATCAAAATTTAGCCAACATTTTATGCAAGTTATCCGCAAAATGATGGTCCGTTCCATTGTTGGTATTTGTAACGCGCTTTAAAAAAATTACTCATTTATGTAACACAAAGGAAAATATCATAATTATTCAACGATGACTTTGTAATTAATCAAAGTTAAAAGTTTTCGTCTTTATTCCAATTCTAGAAGATAGTTATTTCCTATAACATTTAATAAAACAAACAATTTTTTTTTCATTGTGTCCCAAACAAATAATACAATTTTAATTACCTTGCGTTACTTTTTAAACAGAGACATGTAACTTTGTTATAATTGAATTGTTGTTAATAATAAAATAAAAACTACTCGTTCCTCTCAGAAATTCAGATAGGAAAATTTAGTAGTTTTGTAGCCAGTTAGTGAAGTGCGTGTGTTTATTACGTAGCCGCTGAGTAAAGGTAAGAAGAAGAACCTACCTATCGGTTTTTGTAGTGACCAAATGTTTTCTTGTTAGTTCTTCTTGTAATTGCACATTTATGATAATATAAGTACTACAGTTTTTTTTTATTGGTAAGGTGATTGTTGAAGATGTTCTCTACTATGCATTGTGTACTTGTACATATTCGTTTTGAAGACATCTCCACAATATTGAAGAGGTTAGTCTAGTACTATTTTTCGTGTTCTGGGGTAAATCAAAGAATAAATTTTTTTGTGCTCGAACCGTTTATATAATATATACCGAAAATTTTAGCAAGAAATTTGTATGATAAGACAAAGATGAATTTTTAATAGCTCGGACGTCTAAATTTCTCTCCTACTTGATTTGGACTTGACTGAATATCTGAAAATTACTTTTTATAGTACTACAAAATGATAAAAGCTTCATATTTGTATCACAAAGTGCACAATTGTGTTAATACACTAAGCCAGGTCCTGTTGTTTAAAAGTATTTTCATTAATAAAAGCTATATGGTCTGGAAAACTGGAAAAATAGCAAACATTTGAACTATTTTGTAGTTTGTTTGTTTTAAAATTAAACAAAAGTTAAATTAGAAATGAAGCTGTATACACAAAAAGTAGTAAATATTTTTAATAGAAAATTTATTAAGTAAACACCTTTTTCAACATTTTGTGCATGTTTAAAATAAATTTTCTGAAACCCCTTTTTCAACATGGGACTCTTTCCGGAACCTATAGACAATCCTAAACAATTATAGTAAAAATATTGTACACAGTAAAATGTTGGCAACAGTACCATAATACTACACTATTTGGAATATAAATTCTTCAATTGTTATTATCTATTAATTTGCTGCACAAGTTTCAAAGATTTTTGTCTATACTGAAATCTTATGTAGAGTCTTTAAAAGAAAATATTTCATGAACAACGCCAACGTTTGGACTTTTCAAGATTATAATTTTTTTAAAGATATCTCAATTTTTCCGAATATTTATTTGTTTTATAGTTTTAAATATTTTTTTTTTTTGAAAGTCCAACAGATTAAATTATTAGCCACTTCAAGTATGATTTTCAGTTTTTTTTACTTAGAATGTTACTGACTGGTGGAGTCAATATTTCGTAGTAAAAGCCTTTTTGATAAAGTCTTTTAGGTTATGGGCCCAGGATGTTTTGAATAAATAACGTTTTTAGTAATTTATCTTTGAAAAATGTATAATTCATCTTCTTTAATTACAAAAACGGGTATTCCACTTTTCGATGGAACAAATTTTAATAACTGGCGTTTTCGCATCGAAATCGCTCTGGATGAGAAAAATTTGGGAATCTACATTGAAGAAAATCTGGAAAAGCTAGTTGAGGCTGGAAAGGATGAAGCAGAAAAAACGACAATTCGATATGAAGAAAAGAGGTGCAAAAGTATAATTGTACAAAGCGTTCATGATAGCCAATTGGAAAACATCAAGGGGAAATCTTCAGCTAAAGAGATGGTTGATGGATTGGCGAGTATATTTGAACGCAAAACAATTGCAGGTCGAATTATGTTAGAGCGTCAACTACATTCTATGTCTTATCGTGAAGGTGACTATATGAAGGATCATATCTTGTGTTTTGATAGATTGATCCATGACCGCAAGAGCTCTGGAAAAGAGATGGAAGACATTGATATTGCAATTTCGTTGATGCTTACTCTGCCAAAATCCTACGATACCTTGGTTATAGCTATCGAGACCCTTGAGCAGGCAAATTTAACATTAGACTTTGTGAAATGTCGATTGTTGGATTAGTACAACAAACGCAATTCAGGGTCTTCTGGTGTCAGATCAACATCGGTTGCAATGAATGCAAATATTCTTTGCTATGGTTGTGGTCAAGCGGGCCACATCAAGTCACAATGCAACAAGAAGACGAAAAAGAAGTTCAAGAAGAATTTCAAGAAAGAAGTACCGAATAAGGGTAGTGTGAATGCAACATCATCAAATGAAGCAGTCGTTACGTTGAGTGCTGTGACTCACTGGTGATGATCAACTAGACACATCTGTGAACGCAGCAATCAAAACAGATACAAGAAGTGCATCTGTAAAGTTTATTCTTGACTCAGGTGCTACAGAACACATGGCAAATAATGAATCCTATTTTAATGAGCTGAGAGATATTGAAGAAATTGAGATATCTGTTGCTAAGAAGAATGCGAAGTTAATAGCCAAGCAACGAGTTGACATTCTGATTAAAACGTTCCATAATGGCGATTGTGACACAAAAGTTATCAGAGATGTGTTACTTGTGAAAGGTTTGCAGTGTAACTTGTTGTCAATTCGCAGCTTAACCAAGCGTGGATGTCATGTTGCTTTTGAAGGAGACTTAGCAAACGTATCTTTGAATGGTAAAACGATTTTCATAGCTCGAAGCGCAGGAAAACTTTACGAGGTTGATTTCAAAATTGATAGAAGCGCATTTGCCGGGTTCACTGATGAAAATTCAAAGAATTCACTTCAAAATTTTTGGCATTTTCGTTTAAGTCATTTGAATTTTGGTGACATGAAGAAAATGATCAGTCGAAAAATGGTAAATGGCCTGGACAAATTGAAAATCAACACCGAAGATACATTTTGCGAGTCATGTATTCTTGGAAAGCAGTCAAGACTTCCATTCGCAAAGAAAATGAAACCACGTTCGAATCGAATTCTAGAGCTAATTCACAGCGATGTTTGCGAACCAATGCCTGTCCCTTCGCACGATGGTTCAAGATATTTCGTTACTTTCACTGATGATTTCTCAAGAGCGACTACTGTTTATTATATCCAAAGAAAGAGCGAAGTTTTCGAAAGGTTTCAAGAGTTTGTTGCTAGTGCAGAAGCCTTACATGGTTGTAAGATTGCAAAACTGAAGGTAGATAATGGCGGTGAGTATGTATTAACCGAATATAAGCAGATATGATCCTTCATATCGTCACCTTCACGATAAGACATAGAATGTAGTTGACGCTCTAACATAATTCGACCTGCAATTGTTTTGCGTTTAAATATACTCGCCAATCCATCAACCATCTCTTTAGCTGAAGATTTCCCTTTGATGTTTTCCAATTGGCTATCATGAACGCTTTGTAAAATTATACTTTTGCACCTCTTTTCTTCATATCGAATTCTCGTTTTTTCTGCTTCATCCTTTCCAGCCTCAACTAGCTTTTCCAGATTTTCTTCAATGTAGATTCCCAAATTTTTCTCATCCAGAGCGATTTCGATGCGAAAACGCCAGTTATTAAAATTTGTTCCATCGAAAAGTGGAATATCCGTTTTTGTAATTAAAGAAGATGAATTATTCATTTTTCAAAGATAAATTACTAAAAACGTTATTTATTCAAAACGTCTTGGGCCAATAACCTTAAAGACTTTATCAAAAGGCTTTTCGAATGTGATGAGAACGAATTTGTATTTAGGAATAAAAATTATTTGTTTTACAAACAAACATATAAATGAACAATAAATCGATTATTATAAATTAGCACAGTAGTACAAACAGCAAGTATAAATGTTATTAAATTATCAAACTCTATTAACACGTAGAACTCACAGCACTCTTAGAAACATCCAAATCGTAAGAATTAGTTCTGCCCGTCTTTTTTCCTTATTCAACATTTTTGATTAGCATAGGGTATTGATATTTATTAAAAACACAAATAGAAAGCCTTTTGTATTAGCTTTTTCATTCCATTTATTTGTTATCAGTGTGTAATGACAAAAATCGATAACCTCACATGCAGGAAATATATACAAACTCTATGAGCTAAGTATGAGTACCGTATGATGATGAGTTTCAGTTCAATTGAGACAAATGTAAATAAAGTTACTTTAACCCACAGAAATTATTTATGCGATTATATAGGCAATTAATAGTTCGCATTTCAATAAATAACATTCCTCCATCATCATACATTGGATTATAACGTTTTCTGGTATTTTATTTATTTCATTTCAGATTTATTCTGCTCCAATATGAAGCTCTCAGTGGTCGATAAAATAACCGTCTTTTTGGGCGAATTAATATCGACAGGTTTGCTAATATTCCTCGGTTGCATGGGATGTATTAAGACCGATATCTTTCCAAACAATCACCTTCAGTTGACCTTCAATTTTGGTCTGGTCATAATGATTTTGATTCAATCATTTGGATGTGTTTCCGGTGCTCATATGAATCCAGCTGTAACATTGGCAGCAGTTATCTATAAATTGGTGACACCAATTGTGGGTGCCATTTATGTTGTGGGCCAGTTTTTGGGTGCATTTATTGGATATGGTTTGTTGAAGGCACTTGTTCCGGCAAACACCATTAAAGTTGCTGGAGCTGAACATGGTTTGTGTGTGACAACAGTTAGTCCGGAAATTTCTACTCTTCAAGGACTTGGAATTGAATTTGTCCTTACGACTGTTTTGATCTTTGTTTGCTGTGGTGTTTGGGATCCAAGAAATGCTAAGCATCATGATTCGGTTGCCATTAAGTTTGGTTTGGCTGTTGCTTCATTAGCTTGCACAGGAGTAAGTCCTTTAATTGATATCCCTAAAAGAGATTTTATTAATTTTTTTTCTCTCTCTTTAAAGGGACCATTTACCGGAGCTAGTATGAATCCAGCAAGATCCTTCGCACCAGCTTTATGGAATGCTGATTTCACAGATCACTGGATTTACTGGGTTGGACCATTGGCAGCAGCTCTAATCGGTTCAATTGCTTACAAAGCAGTTTTTAGGAGAGAAGAACCCGTCGAAAAGGATCCAAAATTACGTGCCATGGAAGAATTGCCATTGCGCTAAGCCAAATATTTTAATGTTAAATAAAATATAGTAATTTTAGCCGTTGTAGATAATTGAGATTCTTATTGTTATATGTATAATGTTTTCCGATTTAAAGGACTTGCCAGAATGCATTTGATTTATGTATGCGTTAATGTCACTTCAAAGAAACATTTTTTTTTTTCGTAAAAAAAAAATTAATCTATATAAACCATTTACTTAGTAAACCAAATTATTTAATATAAAAAATGTAGATGTTCCTTAGAGTGATTTTATCAAAGAAACAAAGAAGGAAAAAATAAAACATATAAAAACAAAAAACACAATGAAAATGTAATAGAAGAGAGAATATTTTTTTTATTTAATTTTTTTCTATTTTTTATCATCTCAAAATAAAATAAATGTATAAATTTAATAATACTTTTTTGTTAATTTGTTAATTTTTTTTTTATTTGCATAAAAAAGTTGTTTCCTTAAATAAAAGCGAAATAAAAATTTTAAAAGAAGCCATTGAAACAACATAAAAAAAATTAATTAAATCCTTAGATAGTGGTGGTTTAGTTTTTTGGGGGCAGTAGAGGCCTTAAGCAAATAAACTGGTGCTTGGAATAAGTAGATTCCTAGTTCACTTTATATGAGGTCCTTCAATGATTGGGGTACAAACCAAGGCTAAATATTTAAAAACAGCTAAAAATGAAGAAGTCATATTTAGTACACTTGAAAAGCTTTCTGATGAAAAGGAAATTCCAATAAATACAATAATGGAAGGTACTACAAATGGGACATATTGCTAACCATTAAAATTTAGGCTTGTTAATTCTGTGGCAACAAGGAAAAACAAAATAAGTCAGTTTTTACATCTTTTCAGGAGAGCGCACTGTGGGCTAGAACGCTATTTTAGCTGGAATTAAATATAGAAATTCTCGAAATAGTCTATAAATGCAGTTTAAGGTATTAAGATGATGTTGAATGATGTAATAATGATAATTTTATGGTGCAACAGACACTGAACATAAGAAAAACAACAAAAATAAACGAAATATTATGTTTACCAAGGTTTTAAAATTTACAACAGATATTATTGGTAAAAAACAAAAAAAAATAAAGTTCTATGAAGTTTTAAACGCATCAAATTCGAAAATGGTGTCATTGAACGCAAACAAAAGTTGTTTTTACTTAATATGGAAGGTAAAATGTTAGTGCAAATAAAAATAAAATGCACGACTGGGGTCGCACGTACTTGCTCTTATGCTTAAAGTTACTTCAATGTTAAAGCTTTTTATTCAAGAAAATTAGGGAAAATTAAAAAAAAAAAATAAAATCTGTTTTATAATTAAATAAACACCGTTTTAAATGATCCTTTACAAAAAACCAAGTATGCCATTTAATTTATTGTACAACAAGGAATATTTAGAAAAAAAAAATTCCGAAATCGTTAGAGCCGTTTTTTAAAAAAATAATTTTTTGTATATAAAAATTTTCTAATATTAAAAAAAAAAATTTTCGTATGCAATTTTGAAGAAATAATTAATTTTCATATAAATACGAAATTTAAAAAATTTTCATGAAAGATTGATTTTTCAAAAAAAAATTTTGAAATATTTTTTAAAAATCCAAAAATTTGTTTTTTTGAAAATTTTCTAAAATTTTAATATTACTTTTACTTGAACGCTTTTGTATACAAATTTTCATTGAAATTGGGTCAGTCTTGTACGAGATATTCATAAATAAAAAAAAACCGTTCTATGACAGGTACCGTTAATAACGGTACAAGAAATATTTTTTTTAATTTTAAAAGTTATCTCTTATGCGTAATACAATACACAAACATTTTAATCAAAATCGTTAGAGCCGTTTTTGAAAAAAGTTAATTTTTCTATTTCCGTTATATGGCAATTACCGTTAGTTTTGGTCAAAAAAAAAAATTTCAATTTCTCCTCTAGGGAATAGGGAATCACCAAAAACTGCTAACTACCAAGTTTGAAGAAAATCACTCCTTTAGTTTAGGATACAGCTCCAGGTACTTACAGACGGACAGACGGACAGACAGACAGACAGAGTTGCCGGACCCACTTTTTTGGCATTCTCCATCATCGTAATGTCATGTAAAATTATTATCTCGAGTTCGATTTTTTTTACGAATCCTAAACTTGCCCTATAATACCTATTTATATCGCAAGTAAAAACGTTATTTGAAAACATTCAACTCGTTTTTTTTTTGTCATCGTAAGTGGTTTTTTTGAATATTTTGCTCACTATACTTTCAGAGTTAGAGCGAAAAAAGTTTGCACTTGTAGGACATAGTTTTATATAAAACATAAAGCCATATAGTCTAGCTACTTTTTAAAATTGTTTCTAGAGTGTGCCTCCTCGTGCCTCTTTTTAAAAGCTTAGGCACATTCGTTTTAAATGAAATTGGTGCAAGTAGCATACTTTACTATAAAATTTATAAACAAAAGTTCAATATAATAACAATTTATTAGCAATTACTATATTTGGATACATTACTTATTGATAAACTAGCAAAATTTTCGCAATCGATCCGTTAAAACAAACTCAGTAAACGAATATCTGGATAGGGGAAAAAGTGGCCTTTTTTGTTTAATTTTTTTTTTTTTTTTGAAAACTTGCTTTTCGATTGTGTTTTTTATGTAGCCAATGAATGTTTTGACCTAAATTTTGAATTTTTGGCAATTGTAGCTAGTACATTTATCTATAATGTAATGTAAAAAAAAATAAAACAAAAAAGGCCACTTTTTCCCCTATCCAGATATTCGTTTACTGAGTTTGTTTTAACGGATCGATTGTGAAAATTTTGCTAGTTTATCAATAAGTAATGTATCCAAATATAGTAATTGCTAATAAATTGTTATTATATTGAACTTTTGTTTATAAATTTTATAGTAAAGTATGCTACTTGCACCAATTTCATTTAAAACGACTAAAATTAGCAATATTGGAATAAGTTGACTTTTTAATTAATTCCTGCTAAAATAGAGTTCTAGCCCACAGTGGAGCGTTGTAAAAGTTTGGTTTCAAATAAGAAGTCATTTTTCTTTTACCTATAATTCGTAAACCGCTTAAGATAACAATACGAAAAAAAAATATGGTAGATAGAATCGCTTATTGTGCATCAGATTTTGTGAAAATCTGAATTTCGACATAAGTTGACTTATGTTGTAATTCCTTGTTGCCACATAATTTATAAGAGGAAAACAAAAATTCATGTAAAAAAATAACTTTCTGCATTTTTTTTTTTTTAAATTTGAATAGGTACCTCAAATTTTTAACTTTTTAAGATTTTCCAGAAAAATTCAAGTCAATTTTTTCACTAAGTCCAAAAATCATATTAGTTTCATTCTAGCAGCTCTAATTTTTGACCTATTTAATGTTTTCACATTTGGGAGCATGTTCTGTTCATATTAAAATTTAAGTTTTCCTTATTTTATATATTTATTTAAAAAAAAAAATAACTATAAAAATATAACTTAAACATGCGTTTTTAAAATTTTATATTAGTTCGTTCACATGTGCACTCTGTAAAAAATGCCAAATCGGAACTTAGCAAGAAATTGAGAACGAATTTTTTTATATTTTACTGATCATCATTATTGTGGGTCATCATATTTTGAAATATTAACCAGAATTTGAGAACATCCATGATTTCTACTCTAAAAGACTAACAGGGTTTATTTGGCGATTTGTATTTCTGCGTGAGGTACAAATTATTTTAAATTCACATTTCATATATGGAATTAATTTGTCATTTAAATTCGATATTAAGAACCTATTGGTCTCAATTTATGGTTATATATTGAAACAAAATTAAGTTGTCGCCATTGCACGGTGGTCTTGAAAACGCGGCAGGTTTTATAAAAATGGATCCCAAAAGTAATGATGCAGATTTTTTCGAAATGATCTCAGGATTCCAAAATTGTGAATTTCAAAATCGTACCTGATCCCTTTTTTGAGTTACAGGCATTATACATAATATATATATTTCACTTAGAATGGGGGAAAAAAAAATTAAACAAAAAACAAAAGCATATAATGTCCTATACCTTTTTGGAAAGCTAAAATATACTCCTTGAATTTGATGTTTATTTGAAGTTAATTGAGTAAATAGTTTTTGAGAAATTAAATTTCAAAGTCAAAATTTAAAAAAAGAAAATAATTTTTTGTATTTAAGTTAATTTTTGTTTAATTTGAACCTTGTAGCAAGTTTTTTTTTTTTTCAAAATTGACTGTTCTATTTAGTTCTTAGTCAAATCCTTAAAAATAAATGCAAAAAACTATTCTAGTTTTTCAAAAATGGAAAAAAAAAGATAGGCACTTTTATATTTGTTTTATTTGTTGGTCTATGCTGTTATTGATTGGTCTATGCTTACCCAAAATCTAGAGGTAGTGGATTCATATGACCTAGTGTTCAAAAAATCAAAATCTTAGGGTTTTCAAATAACAACAAAACGCACAAAAAAAGATTTGTTTTCAATAAAATTAACAATAATTTTACACTCAACGTTAACGTGAACTTCTAAAAGGGCTTTGATAGCAGAACGAGAAGACGGATTGAAAGTGAATCGAATCTGACATTCACGTGAATAGCCGAATACTGCTTTTAAATTTGATTAAAAAAAAAAAACCGTTGAATAACAACTCGTTAAACATTTTACAAAATTATAGCTTTGCAATCTCCTAAAAGTATACTATTTAAATTTTATAAGCTTTCCATATTATAAAACGCGATCGACAAAACCGTATGTATTTTTAGGATTATTCCAGTAGAAATAATTTCTTTTCAAAAAGGCTGAGAAAAAATATTCACTCATGTTTGCATGAATAAGTCTTGTCTAACCTTTAATTCTCTTAGACCTCTGTCTAACTTTCAAAAAATTAATTTTCATAACATTTTTTTGCCAATAAAAGCAATATGATGACAAACAATTTTTTTCTTATAATGTTCGAAGTGTTTCTTCTCATCGCATACATCATTCAGGAATAAAATAATGTGCCACATTGTCAGATTGAATCAACATTAATGTTTCAATTTAATAATTTAGTTTCGCTTATTCCATTGTTTTTTTTTTGTATATGAAGTTAAAATATAAGACAATAAGAGCATTTTGGGGGCTTCAAACAAGAAGTTATACTGCAAAACCACTTTACTTGACCAAGTTATTTAATTATAATAGATTTCTTTTTTCTTCAATCATCTCTAACCTAACCACTTTATATCCTTGAACAATAAGGCCAACTATCACTATTTCCGACGAAGTTTGTCATTTTATTTTTAGATATTCCGGCAAGTAAACTTTGTCTGATCTAACTTTGCCAATTCTCAGTAAACTTTTTTGTTCAAATTATTTTTTTTTTTTTTTTTTTGTAATTCAATTGAACAAACAAACATTTTGTAAAACATTTTTATTGAATAAAGCAATAATTTTATACACAAATATAAAGATGTGTATATATTATATGCCAACAGTCAGTCTTGTTGACAATAAATACCTTTTACAAAAAAAATATGTACATTTTTTCAACATTTCCAACAACAACAAACAAAGTTGGCTTCTTTTGCATCAAAGAAATTTTTTCATAAAAGCTATGTCCTTTTTTTTTGTTTCGTTTTTTTTTTTCATTTTAAATTAACAACCCACATTCTTTGCCCGCAGGAGGAAAAAAAAAAGTCATAATTCCTGAATCTTTGTCACAGTTAATATACCACAATTTCTGCAAGTACACTCCATGTTGATTGAATTTAGTCAGTCATATTATACAATCACGAGCATGTTTAATTTTTATAATTCTATAAGAGAGTCATTTTAAAAACAATCTTGTGTTAACCTATGAAGAAATCCATTATTTTTACATTTCAGTTGACTGTGATAAATGTAATAGATTTCCCTTTTTTTTTTTACTTTTTGACATAAGCTCGTTTTGGCTAAATATAATGAACCAAGACAAAACTATAGTGATATGAAACTATAAATATTAAATGCACTTTCTCTTGTGGTTAAAGCGATAATTTTAAAGATTGAAATGAATGAGTTTAAGAATAATTAAGATGTAATTTAATATTTTTAGGAACATGAGAAATGCACAAATAAATAAAATTTGTTTTTATAATAACTTTAACATTGTTTTATCACTTTGGACCACAAACAAATTTCAAATCATTTTATAAATATAAACATAAATCAGCATCAAATTAAATTTCCAAAAAATTTCTCAACACTTTTTTTCAAAAAATTGATTTTTTTTTTTTTAAATCCAAAAATGAGTTTTTCAAATAAGGAAATTAAAAAATTAAAAAGGCAGGTCCCGTAAATAATGTTACAAAAATATTTGTTTAAATCGTAAAATTATGACCTTATTTAAAGGTTTCGTTACCTATATGACAGGTCCTAAAAAAATTCAACTTCACCACAAGGGAATAAGGCAATCACCCAAATCTGTTAACTTAAATGTTTTATAAAAAGGGCTTCAGTGGTTTAGGCTGTGCTGAAAATACAAACAGGCAGACAGAATTGCAAGGTTCACTTTTTTTGGCATTCGTTATCATCGATATAGAATTGTATCAATACCGCAAGCAAAAATGTTGTTGACAATTTTCAGAAATTTTATAATCAAAAAGCAAAGCAAATCAGTTTTTCAAAGTACCAGTGTGTGAAAACCATATGAAAAAATACAAACCTTGATAACAATCGAAAAAGTTATTATGGGTAACTGGGGCGTATGCGTAATTTTTTTTTTTTTTTTGAAAAACTAAAAACGTAGGTACAATGTGTACAATTTTTGCTCCTAAACAAATAATCTGACCAATTTTGTATGATTATTATCTAATCTTGTAAATTAAACAGATCCAGACTTAAATTATTTTTGCACCAAACTTAAATCAAAAGCAGCACAGCTATAATTTCTTTAGGATTTCAATTCTTTTTGCGAAGCACAAACGGCGTTTACAGGGGGGGGGGTCACGGGGTCATGACCTCCCCCAAGAGCTCAAAACTTAAACAAGAAATTGTTATGTGATTTGCAAAATGTCGAAGTTTTAGAACATGAACGAAAATGAAAAGTGAAAAAAATTTTCGGTATTCAAACCAACTATTTTCCTATATTTGGGGATATTTTTAGCAACCGCTATGCTGGATTAAGATTATTTTGATTCGTTCGATAATATAAGGCATTGATAGGCTACGAGTTAAGCTGTGTTGTAGAGTTTTGTATGGATTTAGAATCCAAATACTATTTTAATTTTGACTAAACCGATAAAATAGATAAGAATATAAGCAAGCTTGTCTAAAGGCAAATTAAATATTTAAGCAAGCTTAGATCACTTAAAATATCCTTCGATAATCGATTTAACAAAAACTAATAAATATAACTGTATATGTTTTATATTTTAAACCGCCGATAAATACCTCAAAGCTGACGAAATCAGAGCCAAAAATTGTAAAATCCTTAGTGAGTGATCTAAAACATTTCTTTAATTAGTATTGGCGTTTGAAATTTCAAAAAAATATCCACCCTAAAACTAGCATAATTTTGTTTAATATTTTCTGTTACGACAAAAATATTTTTTGTCTTTACTGTTTTCACAGAGGTTCCTATTTGAATCCTGTAACCCCCTCGTCTTAAAAAAAAAATAAAAATTCGCGTACAATTTTAAAACAAAATTTAAAAAAAATTATATTTTCAAACACAATTTTTTTTGGGAAAACTTTGCGATTCGTTTGCCTGAGGTTAGGAAGACAATTAATTCGAAAGTTACCAGTGTTATTAAATTAAAATGATTTTTATTTTAACTTATAAAATAATTCTGGACTAGCGGAAAACAATGCAGAGTTGTTTAAAGGCAAATTATTGAATCGAAGGGCTTGTACCAGCGTTGCCACAAAGTGCCCGATCGGGCCATTTGGCCCCCTATCTTATATTTTGGCCCTTTTCCCGGGCCAATTAGAAATGGCCCACGAATCCAAGTTTTAGTAGATTCATCTTCATATGGTGCTTAGTAATAATTAAAAGGCTTTACAAAATTAAATATATATCATCGCTATGCATCGCAACTACAACGTGTATTCACCACACATAAATAGGTACCTATGTATACTGAATTCATTAATTTATCTCGTTTAGTAATTTGATTTTTCTCACGTCAGTTGTATTTATTTATTTTTAATAAGTGGCTCAAAGCTAAAAGATGTCTGTGAATTAAAAGTTTAAAATGTACATCTGTTTTTTTTTTTAATTTCTTTTGTAAACTAATAAGATTTAACAAATGTATGGCCAATAAAGGCCTTTTAAATATTTATCGTTTTTTGTGCCCCATACAAAAACGTCATTTAAAATTTTAAAAGCCTGTTAAATGTTTATGAAATCGGCTACTAATGCTTTAAACAAATAAAAAAGAATAAATAAAATTTTTAATAAATTGCATTTTTATGTTTTTAGGAAAATTTTGTTAGTAAAATATTTGGCCCACAATTTTGTCAAATGGCCCTCAAAAAAATTCAAAATGGCCCTCTCTGCTTTTTTCTTCGCGGCAACGCTGACTTGTACATTACTAGGGATCGGGTTTCCATGCAAATGCATGTTTTTTTAGAAACACCTCGGAAGCATGGCAACGAAGTATGTACACGAATCAGGATTTTTCCTTTAAAATGGCAATCAATCGTTAGTGCATATTTTTGCATATTTTGCATTTGTTAGCATTTTTTTTTTGCATATTTTGACATATTTTGGAAATAAATGCATGTTTTTCGTGCATATTTTCGCAAAAATTGGCAAAAATAACAACGAAATTTCACGCTTAAAATTTTTTACTAAAAGTGAGTGAAAGTCAATTGGAAAAAAGTCAAAAACGTAAGCAAATGCTGTGCAAAACTGGCAAATTGTCCAAACTCATAAAAAACACGATCAAATGATAAATTGGATTATTTAAGAGTAAATTTTCGCCAATTTTATTTATTGTTTTTAAGGAAAACCACAATATTTCCAAAAAGTTACATCTTTGAACTCGGAAATGGTTTCGTATAGGTATAGATTTCATAAAAGTTACGTAAAATCTTTTTATAATTTTAAAGAAATATTTATATTTTACAAATTCATGTGGCCTTAAAAGCATATTTAAAGTAGATATTTTTTTTTTAAGAGTATATTTTGAGCGCATATTTTTCGTTTTTAAGTGTATGAAAATCCTATCCGTATACACTACACTGTACTTTAAGGACAGGATGGTCTTAATTGGTTAGACTTAAGGTTGAACCCTAAACAAAAGCAAACGAATCACACAACGTTTTTGTTTGGTTATTTTTAGAACTCTTCGGAACTACTCGATTCGATTTGCAAAACGAACAAACTTTAATATTTTTAATTCAAATAGCACATTTTCAAGTTTACGCCTACTATCAAAACTTTTGTAAAAAAAAATTTGGCATGACCCCCCCCCCCAAGAAGAAATCCTGTATACGCCCCTGGGCTGGTTCTTGTAGATAAGGTGTTTTTGATTGAAAATTTGTTTAGTTTTTATTTTGAAGAGAATAAATTGTTAAACGAATTTTGAAGCAAAAGATTTATATTTTACTTTGTGCGCATATTAAAAAACCATAATATTAAATGGCAATAATTATTTGCTTTATAAAAGAAAGGACATTGTTTCAATCAACACACAAAACAAAAATGTTCATATCGAAACAAAAACCAACAAATTTATGAAATTTTGCACTAATAGTCGCACTGTTTTTTTTAGACATAATCAAAAGGCTAACTTAGGAATATTTCAAGTTGAAGACAGAAGAAGTCCAAATGAATATTTTAAAAAGATTTTAAGGCTGTACCCAATATGTATTCATTCGGAAAGATATCATTTTAACCCTATGTTACCATTAGGTTCATTAAACTTAATCTAGAGACCCAGAGTTTAAACCACAAAACCAACCTTGAACAACTGTCCTCACAACAAAAGTATCTACATTTTCCTCCTTTTACTTCTTCTGATTTTATATATACAAAATAAGTTCAATGCAGGAAGGATTTTTTTTCCTTTTCAGGATATTTTATTTATTTTTTTTTTTTCTACAACTCAAACTTCATTAACTAGAATTTTTGTAAAAAAAAAAGGAAAAAGAATCTTAACAAATACTAACACTAAAGGTCAATAATAATTTTGAAAGAAAAATTTCTAATTAATATTTTTCTCGATGTCCAAACAGATTGTAACAAGGGTCATTAGAAAGAAGTCCACAGGATATATTCATTCAAGTATATGCAACTTGTGTATAATACACAAACCACCTCTACACGACTACTTCTGAGCTACAGCTTCAAGCTAATTTATTTTATCCTTGTGAATGCTTGATGATTCTTCAAAAAAAAAGCAAAACAAAAAAAACAACATCAATGGATGTTCATTTTTTTTTTTAAATCCTTAGAGATGACCTTTACAGGATAATTATACCAAAATTCTTATCCCATAACATGACTAAAAAAAATATTAGAAGGAGGGACAATGTAAGTGGTGAGTGTAGGTGTGTGTATAGACTGTAATATAATCGTATACGCATCCTAAACATCATCTCTCGGTAAGTAAATGTTTAACTTGAGTACATAAAGCTTGTCGTCTGCACAAGGAAAATTAATCAAGGACTGGCCTTTTCAAAGATAAATTTTCTTTCCAAATTCAAAGGAAAAACTTTGGTCTGGAAGTGATATCAACGCACAAAATAAAGCAAATATTTTGCTTTTTTTTTTTTGTATATAAATAAATTAAGATGATGGTATATAGTTGAAGAGAGTCCTTTTTTTCTGTGTGATGAAGAGAAGTTAATGGAAATTGTTGTTGTTTCATTTAAGGCAACACTCATAATAATGGCAAATATTAAAGGGGAAGTAGGTAGAGAGTAAAAAGTATAGATAGATGCTATCCAGTCGTGTGGAAAACATGAACTTCTTAGAAAAGATTTATTATATTTTATACAAAATATGTCAATTTTCTTCCATTAATTTCACCCTTTAACAGTCTGTTGAACTTTAATAAAAAAAAAATAGAGCAATAAAGGTTATTAGTTAAAGATCTTTTATATTTTTTTTGTTTTTTTAGATAAATTTATGACAGTTTTCATAGAATAAATACTTTGTTGTTGTTGGACCAATTAATTTGGACTTATTATTATATCCTGATGGTTCGAATCTGACAACGAAGCAATATTAGAAGACATTGAAAGGAACTCATGACAATGGTTGAATTTATAAGACGTAATTAGTTTGCGTCAAAGATGTTTTGTTGTGTAATAGAAAAGTTTCAATTATAAGCTTAATAACAAGGAAGTACTTCTTAATTGTCATTTTATTTGTGAAGACGAGTGAAGACGATGTAGCAAATTACTTAAAAACCATAACTACCAATTTTACGTTTTAAGGTTTATGGTTTGTTATTTTTGTGTGTTGCCATTGAAATGATAAGGATGTGAAATTAATATTAATAAAAGAGTTTAGAAAGTATTTAAGATGTAAATTTTGGTAATTTGGTTAAATTGTTCTTTGTGCTTATTATAAAGTAAATAAAGACCTCAATATTTATTTTTTTTTTTTTGTTAGGGATACATTTCTTGAAAGAACTATCATTTCATCTTGAAGTATGCTTGTTTTTGGGGGATTAAATTATAGAGTGTTGGAGGAAATTCCAGTCAAACCATTGTCGAATCAGGCCTTCACCAAGCAAAAAGTATGACATTACGATCTCTTTAAGGATGCGAAATTATGAAAGAAAAAAGTATTCGTGATGAATTAGGACTTCTTGAAGCAATGAGTATGACCTAACAATCTCTTTAAAGATGCGAATTTATGAAAGAAAAAAGTCTTCATGATGAATTAGGACTTCTTGAAGCTAAAAGTATGACCTTACGATCTCTTTAAAGATGCGAAATTATGAAAGAAAACAGTCTTCATGATGCATTAGGACTTCTTAAAGCAGAAAGTATGACCTTACGATCTCTTTAAAGATGCGAATTTATGAAAGAAAAAAGTCTTCATGATGAATTAAGACTTCTTGAAGCTAAAAGTATGACCTTACGATCTCTTTAAAGATGCGAATTTATGAAAGAAAAAAGTCTTCATGACGAATTAGGACTTCTTGAAGCAAAAAGTATGACCTTACGATCTCTTTAAAGATGCGAATTTATGAAAGAAAAAAGTCTTCATGATGAATTAGGACTTCTTGAAGCTAAAAGTATGACCTTACGATCTCTTTAAAGATGCGAATTTATGAAAGAAAAAAGTCTTCATGACGAATTAGGACTTCTTGAAGCAAAAAGTATGACCTTACGATCTTTTTAAAGATGCGAAATTACAAAAGAAATAAGTCTTCGTGAAGAATTAGAGTAGATTAGTATGAGTAGACCTTACGATCTCTTTAAAGATGCGAAATTATAAAAGAAAAAAGTCTTCATGATGAATTAGGACTTCTTGAAGCAAAAAGTATGACCTTACGATCTCTTTACAGATACGAATTGATGAAAGAAAAAAGTCTTTATGACGAATTAGGACTTCTTGAAGCAAAAAGTATGACCTTACGATCTCTTTAAAGATGCGAAACTATGAAAGAAAAAAGTCTTCATGATGAATTAGGACTTCTTGAAGCAATGAGTATGACCTTACGATCTCTTTAAAGATGCGAATTTATGAAAGAAAAAAGTCTTCATGATGAATTAGGACTTCTTGAAGCAAAAAGTATGACCTTACGATCTCTTTAAAGATGCGAATTGATGAAAGAAAAAAGTCTTCATGATGAATTAGGACTTCTTGAAGCAAAAAGTATGACCTTACGATCTCTTTAAAGATGCAAAATTATAAAAGAAAAAAGTCTTCGTGAAGAATTAGAACTTATTGAAGCAATGAGTATGACATTACGATCTCTTTAAAGATGCGAAATTATAAAAGAAAAAAGTCTTCATGATGAATTAGGACTTCTTGAAGCAAAAAGTATGACCTTACGATCTCTTTACAGATGCGAATTGATGAAAGAAAAAAGTCTTTATGACGAATTAGGACTTCTTGAAGCAAAAAGTATGACCTTACGATCTCTTTAAAGATGCGAAATTATGAAAGAAAAAAGTCTTCATGATGAATTAGGACTTCTTGAAGCAATGAGTATGACCTTACGATCTCTTTAAAGATGCGAATTTATGAAAGAAAAAAGTCTTCATGATGAATTAGGACTTCTTGAAGCTAAAAGTATGACCTTACGATCTCTTTAAAGATGCGAATTTATGAAAGAAAAAAGTCTTCATGACGAATTAGGACTTCTTGAAGCAAAAAGTATGACCTTACGATCTCTTTAAAGATGCGAAATTATATATTATTGAAGCAATAAGTATGACCTTACGATCTCTTTAAAGATGCGAAATTATAAAATAAAAAAGTATTCATGATGAATTAGGACTTCTTGAAGCAAAAAGTATGACCTTACGATCTCTTTAAAGATGCGAATTTATGAAAGAAAAAAGTCTTCATGATGAATTAGGACTTCTTGAAGCTAAAAGTATGACCTTACGATCTCTTTAAAGATGCGAATTTATGAAGGAAAAAAGTCTTCATGACGAATTAGGACTTCTTGAAGCAAAAAGTATGACCTTACGATCTCTTTAAAGATGCAAAATTATAAAAGAAAAAAGTCTTCGTGAAGAATTAGAACTTATTGAAGCAATGAGTATGACATTACGATCTCTTTAAAGATGCGAAATTATAAAAGAAAAAAGTCTTCATGATGAATTAGGACTTCTTAAAGCAAAAAGTATGACCTTACGATCTCTTTACAGATGCGAATTGATGAAAGAAAAAAGTCTTTATGACGAATTAGGACTTCTTGAAGCAAAAAGTATGACCTTACGATCTCTTTAAAGATGCGAAATTATGAAAGAAAAAAGTCTTCATGATGAATTAGGACTTCTTGAAGCAATGAGTATGACCTTACGATCTCTTTAAAGATGCGAATTTATGAAACAAAAAAGTCTTCATGATGAATTAGGACTTCTTGAAGCTAAAAGTATGACCTTACGATCTCTTTAAAGATGCGAATTTATGAAAGAAAAAAGTCTTCATGACGAATTAGGACTTCTTGAAGCAAAAAGTATGACCTTACGATCTCTTTAAAGATGCGAAATTATATATTATTGAAGCAATAAGTATGACCTTACGATCTCTTTAAAGATGCGAAATTATAAAAGAAAAAAGTATTCATGATGAATTAGGACTTCTTGAAGCAAAAAGTATGACCTTACGATCTCTTTACAGATGCGAATTGATGAAAGAAAAAAGTCTTTATGACGAATTAGGACTTCTTGAAGCAAAAAGTATGACCTTACGATCTCTTTAAAGATGCGAAATTATGAAAGAAAAAAGTCTTCATGATGAATTAGGACTTCTTGAAGCAATGAGTATGACCTTACGATCTCTTTAAAGATGCGAATTTATGAAAGAAAAAAGTCTTCATGATGAATTAGGACTTCTTGAAGCAATGAGTATGACCTTACGATCTCTTTAAAGATGCGAATTTATGAAAAAAAAGTCTTCATGATGAATTAGGACTTCTTGAAGCAAAAAGTATGACCTTACGATCTCTTTAAAGATGCGAATTGATGAAAGAAAAAAGTCTTCATGACGAATTAGGACTTCTTGAAGCAAAAAGTATGACCTTACGATCTCTTTAAAGATGCGAAATTATGAAAGAAAAAAGTCTTCATGATGAATTAGGACTTCTTGAAGCTAAAAGTATGACCTTACGATCTCTTTAAAGATGCGAATTTATGAAAGAAAAAAGTCTTCATGACGAATTAGGACTTCTTGAAGCAAAAAGTATGACCTTACGATCTCTTTAAAGATGCGAAATTATATATTATTGAAGCAAAAAGTATGACCTTACGATCTCTTTAAAGATGCGAAATTATGAAAGAATAAAGTCTTCATGATGAATTAGGACTTCTTGAAGCAAAAAGTATGACCTTACGATCTCTTTAAAGATGCGAATTTATGAAAGAAAAAAGTCTTCATGACGAATTAGGACTTCTTGAAGCAAAAAGTATGACCTTACGATCTCTTTACAGATGCGAATTGATGAAAGAAAAAAGTCTTTATGACGAATTAGGACTTCTTGAAGCAAAAAGTATGACCTTACGATCTCTTTAAAGATGCGAAATTATGAAAGAAAAAAGTCTTCATGATGAATTAGGACTTCTTGAAGCAATGAGTATGACCTTACGATCTCTTTAAAGATGCGAATTTATGAAACAAAAAAGTCTTCATGATGAATTAGGACTTCTTGAAGCTAAAAGTATGACCTTACGATCTCTTTAAAGATGCGAATTTATGAAAGAAAAAAGTCTTCATGACGAATTAGGACTTCTTGAAGCAAAAAGTATGACCTTACGATCTCTTTAAAGATGCGAAATTATATATTATTGAAGCAATAAGTATGACCTTACGATCTCTTTAAAGATGCGAAATTATAAAAGAAAAAAGTCTTCATGATGAATTAGGACTTCTTGAAGCAAAAAGTATGACCTTACGATCTCTTTACAGATGCGAATTGATGAAAGAAAAAAGTCTTTATGACGAATTAGGACTTCTTGAAGCAAAAAGTATGACCTTACGATCTCTTTAAAGATGCGAAATTATGAAAGAAAAAAGTCTTCATGATGAATTAGGACTTCTTGAAGCAATGAGTATGACCTTACGATCTCTTTAAAGATGCGAATTTATGAAAGAAAAAAGTCTTCATGATGAATTAGGACTTCTTGAAGCAATGAGTATGACCTTACGATCTCTTTAAAGATGCGAATTTATGAAAAAAAAGTCTTCATGATGAATTAGGACTTCTTGAAGCAAAAAGTATGACCTTACGATCTCTTTAAAGATGCGAATTGATGAAAGAAAAAAGTCTTCATGACGAATTAGGACTTCTTGAAGCAAAAAGTATGACCTTACGATCTCTTTAAAGATGCGAAATTATGAAAGAAAAAAGTCTTCATGATGAATTAGGACTTCTTGAAGCTAAAAGTATGACCTTACGATCTCTTTAAAGATGCGAATTTATGAAAGAAAAAAGTCTTCATGACGAATTAGGACTTCTTGAAGCAAAAAGTATGACCTTACGATCTCTTTAAAGATGCGAAATTATATATTATTGAAGCAAAAAGTATGACCTTACGATCTCTTTAAAGATGCGAAATTATGAAAGAATAAAGTCTTCATGATGAATTAGGACTTCTTGAAGCAAAAAGTATGACCTTACGATCTCTTTAAAGATGCGAATTTATGAAAGAAAAAAGTCTTCATGACGAATTAGGACTTCTTGAAGCAAAAAGTATGACCTTACGATCTCTTTACAGATGCGAATTGATGAAAGAAAAAAGTCTTTATGACGAATTAGGACTTCTTGAAGCAAAAAGTATGACCTTACGATCTCTTTAAAGATGCGAAATTATGAAAGAAAAAAGTCTTCATGATGAATTAGGACTTCTTGAAGCAATGAGTATGACCTTACGATCTCTTTAAAGATGCGAATTTATGAAAGAAAAAAGTCTTCATGATGAATTAGGACTTCTGGAAGCAATGAGTATAGCCTTACGATCTCTTTAAAGATGCGAATTTATGAAAAAAAAGTCTTCATGATGAATTAGGACTTCTTGAAGCTAAAAGTATGACCTTACGATCTCTTTAAAGATGAGAATTTATGAAAGAAAAAAGTCTTCATGATGAATTAGGACTTCTTGAAGCAATGAGTATGACCTTACGATCTCTTTAAAGATGCTAAATTATGAAAGAAAAAAGTCTTCATGATGAATTAGGACTTCTTGAAGCAATGAGTATGACCTTACGATCTCTTTAAAGATGCTAAATTATGAAAGAATAAAGTCTTCATGATGAATTAAGACTTCTTGAAGCAAAAAGTATGACCTTACGATCTCTTCAAAGATGCGAAATTATGAAAGAAAAAAGTCTTCATGATGAATTAGGACTTCTTGAAGCAAAAAGTATGACCTTACGATCTCTTTAAAGATGAGAATTTATGAAAGAAAAAAGTCTTCATGACGAATTAGGACTTCTTGAAGCAGAAAGTATGACGTTACGATCTCTTCAAAGATGCGAAATTATGAAAGAATAAAGTCTTCATGATGAATTAGGACTTCTTGAAGCAAAAAGTATGACCTTACGATCTCTTTAAAGATGCGAAATTATATATTATTGAAGCAAAAAGTATGACCTTACGATCTCTTTAAAGATGCGAAATTATGAAAGAATAAAGTCTTCATGATGAATTAGGACTTCTTGAAGCAGAAAGTATGACCTTACGATCTCTTTAAAGATGAGAATTTATGAAAGAAAAAAGTCTTCATGACGAATTAGGACTTCTTGAAGCTAAAAGTATGACCTTACGATCTCTTTAAAGATGCGAATTTATGAAAGAAAAAAGTCTTCATGACGAATTAGGACTTCTTGAAGCAAAAAGTATGACCTTACGATCTCTTTAAAGATGCGAAATTATATATTATTGAAGCAAAAAGTATGACCTTACGATCTCTTTAAAGATGCGAAATTATGAAAGAATAAAGTCTTCATGATGAATTAGGACTTCTTGAAGCAGAAAGTATGACCTTACGATCTCTTTACAGATGCGAATTGATGAAAGAAAAAAGTCTTCATGATGAATTAGGACTTCTTGAAGCTAAAAGTATGACCTTACGATCTCTTTAAAGATGCGAATTTATGAAAGAAAAAAGTCTTCAAGACGAATTAGGACTTCTTGAAGCAAAAAGTATGACCTTACGATCTCTTTAAAGATGCGAAATTATAAAAGAAAAAAGTCTTCATGATGAATTAGGACTTCTTGAAGCAATGAGTATGACCTTACGATCTCTTTATAGATGCGAATTTATGAAAGAAAAAAGTCTTCATGATGAATTAGGACTTCTTGAAGCAATGAGTATGACCTTACGATCTCTTTAAAGATGCTAAATTATGAAAGAAAAGAGTCTTCATGATGAATTAGGACTTCTTGAAGCAATGAGTATGACCTTACGATCTCTTTAAAGATGCTAAATTATGAAAGAATAAAGTCTTCATGATGAATTAAGACTTCTTGAAGCAAAAAGTATGACCTTACGATCTCTTCAAAGATGCGAAATTATGAAAGAAAAAAGTCTTCATGATGAATTAGGACTTCTTGAAGCAAAAAGTATGACCTTACGATCTCTTTAAAGATGCGAATTGATGAAAGAAAAAAGTCTTCATGATGAATTAGGACTTCTTGAAGCAATGAGTATGACCTTACGATCTCTTTAAAGATGCTAAATTATGAAAGAAAAAAGTCTTCATGATGAATTAGGACTTCTTGAAGCAATGAGTATGACCTTACGATCTCTTTAAAGATGCTAAATTATGAAAGAATAAAGTCTTCATGATGAATTAAGACTTCTTGAAGCAAAAAGTATGACCTTACGATCTCTTCAAAGATGCGAAATTATGAAAGAAAAAAGTCTTCATGATGAATTAGGACTTCTTGAAGCAAAAAGTATGACCTTACGATCTCTTTAAAGATGAGAATTTATGAAAGAAAAAAGTCTTCATGACGAATTAGGACTTCTTGAAGCAGAAAGTATGACGTTACGATCTCTTCAAAGATGCGAAATTATGAAAGAATAAAGTCTTCATGATGAATTAGGACTTCTTGAAGCAAAAAGTATGACCTTACGATCTCTTCAAAGATGCGAAATTATGAAAGAAAAAAGTCTTTATTACTAATTAAGACTTAGTATGACCTTACGATCTCTTCAAAGATGCGAAACTATGAAAGAAAAAAGTCTTTATTACTAATTAGGACTTAGTGTGACCTTTATTCCTCTTTAAACATGCGAAATTATGAAAGAAAGAAGTCTTCATTAGGACTTCTTGAAGCAAAAAGTATGACCTTACGATCTCTTTAAAGATGCGAATTTATGAGATAAAAATGTCTTCACGATGAATAAGGACTTCTTGAAGCAAAAAGTATGACCTTACGATCTCTTTAAAGATGCGAAATTATAAAAGAAAAAAGTCTCCATGATGAATTAGGACTTCCTGAAGCAAAAAGTATGACCTTACGATCTCTTTAAAGATGCGAACTTATGAAAGAAAAAAGTTTTCATGATAAATTAGGACTTCTTGAAGCAAAAAGTATGACCTTACGATTTCTTTAAAGATGCGAATTTATGAAAGAAAAAAGTCTTCATGATGAATTAGGACTTCTTGAAGCAATGAGTATGACCTTACGATCTCTTTAAAGATGCGAATTTATGAAAGAAAAAAGTTTTCATGATAAATTAGGACTTCTTGAAGCAAAAAGTATGACCTTACGATCTCTTTAAAGATGCGAATTTATGAAAGAAAAAAGTCTTCATGATGAATTAGGACTTCTTGAAGCAATGAGTATGACCTTACGATCTCTTTAAAGATGCTAATTAATGAAAGAAAAAAGTCTTCATGATTAATAAGGACTTCTTGAAGCAAAAAGTATGACCTTACGATCTCTTTAAAGATGCGAATTGATGAAAGAAAAAAGTCTTCATGATGAATTAGGACTTCTTGAAGCAAAAAGTATGACCTTACGATCTCTTTAAAGATGCGAAATTATGAAAGAAAAAAGTCTTCGTGATTAATTAGGACTTCTTGAAGCAAAAACTATGACCTTACGATCTCTTTAAAGATGCTAATTAATGAAAGAAAAAAGTCTTCATGATGAATAAGGACTTCTTGAAGCAAAAAGTATGACCTTACGATCTCTTTAAAGATGCTAAATTATGAAGGAAAAAAGTCTTCATGACGAATTGAGACTTCTTGAAGCAAAAAGTATGACCTTACGATCTCATTAAAGATGCGAATTTATGAAAGAAAAAGTCTTCATGATGAATTAGGACTTCTTGAAGCAAAAAGTATGATCTTACGATCTCTTTAAAGATGCTAAATTATGAAGGAAAAAAGTCTTCATGACGAATTGAGACTTCTTGAAGCAAAAAGTATGACCTTACGATCTCATTAAAGATGCGAATTTATGAAAGAAAAAAGTCTTCATGATGAATTAGGACTTCTTGAAGCAAAAAGTATGACTTACGATCTCTTTAAAGATGCGAATTATTGAAAGAAAAAGTCTTCATGACTAATTAGGACTTCATGAAGCTAAAAGTATGACCCTATGACCTAGTTCAAGATGCGAATTTATGGGAGAAAAATTTTTGAAAGAAACAAACTATTTTATTGGATTTTCGTAAGATTCAAGGTTAGCCCCTTGCCAAAATAAAAAAAAACTCCTCTTAGCTTAATGCATGAATGCTTGATACACAACTTGCGCATCTGAAATTTTGGGATTTTCGCTCGGAGATTTTTTTTTTGTGATTTTTTCCTGGAGATTTTGTCTATACCCAGGTTTGTCTTGGGGATTTTGGCTTTTGGGATTTTCTCTTTGGGATTATGGGTTTTGGTCATTCATCACCAACCCGTTTTGTTCATTATATTTGGAAGCAGATGTCTATGGACCCTAATCTCAGAATCGGGTTTGGTGCGAGTTCATAGGGAATCCAAAAAAACTGGTTACTTATTTTTACAAAAAGTGCTCTTCAAAATGGCGCCCAACATATCAAAATTTAATATTTACTGGTAAAGGGAACTGCGACACACTTCGTGAAAAAAAAAATGGAAGCACTCAATTTCTAAAGAAAATATAAAGGTTTATTAATGATATTGACTATTAAATTCAAAGTAGGAAGTTTGAGGATTTCTATGGTTTTAATTTAGCAATAATTAATGTCCAATTTTATATACAATTGAAATTTAAACTCCACTACCTATTAGATTTTCAATTTGGCATCAAAAAGAAAAAAAAATTTAAATGCTTTTGCCACCTTACTATCCTCTTCTAGTCATTATTTAAATCTCTCCTTTTTGTCCATTGTGTGTAGTTTTTGTACGTTTTTTTTTTTATATATTTTATTTTCACTTAAACCTGGGAGCTTTTGTGAAGTGAATAATTTAATTAAAATCTTCCACCATCTAAAGTTTAATTTGATAGTCATTCGCTCTGTTTCTGTCTCTCCTCTATTTAAAATTTAATTATTAATCAATAAACAATGGTTCATTGGACAATGAGCTTGAGCAAATTGGATTTTACCCAATAAACAATGTAAAATACAAGTTGTAGTGAGAAGCTGCTTGCTACGTACGTTCGAAATATCATACACCAGTATGGGTAGTTGGTAGTAGGCCGGGGGATAAATTTGTAATTTTCATTTTAACACATCCTTTTGAACCCTCATTACACGTGTTTGTAAAATTTTCTATAGAGATACTCTTGTTGGAAGTACGAGTATGTATATTTTGTATAAAACTATACAAGCACTCTTCTGAGATAAATTGTGGGAAAATCTATTAAAACAGCGCTTTTCTGCTAGTGTCATCCTGGTTTTGATTATTAAAAGCAAAGTACACAAAAAAAATACATACCAAGTTTCACACCATAAACATGTATTCAAAAACGGTAGCCATTCATTAAAAATTTTAAGGTCAATGATGATGTTGATGGGAAAAACAGTGGAACAATGAAACTTCAAAATTTGAAGTTTTTTTTTTAATTTTATCATCAGTTTTTTTGATTGTGGAAGTCAAACAACCGAATTCGAGAAACTAAGTTTTTCAGATTTTATGTCTCTTCGTTAATGTTAAGACGTGGAAGTCCTAAGCTTTCTATGGCATCATTTTTCCCCAAAGCCTGGAATGAGTTCTTCTGACTGTACTTCTTAATTTGAGATTGATTCGATCACCCGACAACCGATAGAGTTTTAGTATTATTTGAGAACTTGTGCGAATGCGCTATGAGGCCAAAGTTGTTGAATTTGAACTTGGTCGCTCATACTGGTAAAGTGCAGGACATTCTACCTCCAACAATGCATCCATTTTAAAAAATACGCTGTTCAGTGGAGTAGTCCAAGTACTAGATGGCTTCAGTTTGGCTTTGACGAGCTCTTCTCATCGTATTTCTTGTATAGCCTTTATATCGGCAACCTGCACAATTTGCACGTTACTTTAGTCATATTAGGGAACTTGCATTCTACGTACAAATGCAGAGTTATTTCTCTTTATTTCATATTCAGCGTTTGTCATCAATCATTTCCAAGACTTGTCGTCGCTTAATACTCACATCAGGAAAAGCAGAGTAGGATAGAATTTCCTTACATACAACACCTAATATAACTGAAAAACGTACGTCCATGCAAATTTTTTTTGGCCTTAACGAATCAAAAAGTAAGACCTTAAACCTCTTTCAGGATGCTAAATTATGAAAGAAAAAAGTCTTCATGAAGAATTCGAACTTCACGAAGCAAAAACTATGACCTTTAGACTTCTTTAAAGATGCTAAATTATGAAAGAAAAAAGTCTTCATGACGAATTAGGGCTTCACGCATAAAAAAGTAAGACCTTTAGATCTCTTAAAAGATGCTGAATTATGAATGGAAAAAGATTTCATGACGAATTAGGATTTCACGAAGCAAAAATTATGACCTTAAAACCTCTTTTAAGATAAGAATTTATAAAAGAAAAAAGTCTTCATGACGAATTACAACTTCACGAAGCAAATTATATGATCTTAGGACATTCCGCTCACAGTGTTACTGGAGAACCCAATTGACTTTACCCGAAGAATACTCCAGTCAAAGCGTCGGAAAAAAGGGCCTAATCTTGCCAACAGAGGCACAATTAAGAGCTTTATTTTTTGCCGTAGGAAATCCTAAAGCCGAGTTATTGTCAAAAAACGATATTTTTGGTTGTTTTCGCACCGGTTTAACTTGCGTTTGTTTATCAATTGCTCGGCCATCTTTATTGTTGATGAGTTTTTTTCACTAAAATGAAGGAAATTAAGAGGTTGGAAAAATGTTAATCATAATATAAGCTTTTTTCGAAATAAAAACGAAAATGTTTTTTTTTAACAATTTTTGACTAAAACTTACAGCCATTTTGTAGTTATTTACTTTAATACAATGAAATTACATTTAAACGATAGAAAATATTATAAGGAAGAGAATGTATGTTCATTTTTTTGTCTACGACATACTGGAGCAAAGATATTAGCTTAGAAGTAAAATATTACAAAAAATACGTTTTTGTGAATAACTCCGCTAAAAAGAATGATCAGGTATTGAGAAATTGGGTTTTATTCCTTTTAAATATACCCCTATCGATTCATGCTATAAAAACTGACAGTACCTCTGTGCGCAAGGTCAAATGACACTTTGACTGGACTGGAACCTGTCAACTGGAACTTTTTCCAACTACACGGGCATTGCCGTTAACTTAACTGAATCATTATATTTTAGTTCATTTTTGTTTTACTTTATTTTACTGTTTTTAAAGCTTGCAGCCAGTTGTTGACATTATAGACAGAACATCGGAAGGAAACAATGATTGTCATAAGTTTTATTTAGTTTTTTTTTTCAAATTTATTCCTATTTTTATACACATTTTATCCCAATATTATATTCCATCTAGCCATAAGGTGCTATATAGAAGCCACATTTAATAATAAAATTTGTTTCGAAAACCAGTAGAGTGTGTGGTGACAGGACATAAATTGCAATTTTGCTCCCAAAATGCACATCCAATAAAGTCCTATCTATCTATACTTTGTATACAAACCAACTCAACTCGTATATTCTTTTATGTTTTTCACCCAAAAAACCTTATCTAAAATGTATCTGACATAGCCGCTTCAAATACTTCCATTTTCTCGACGTTCAGCTATTAAATCCACATTTTCAAAACCCATTCCACACGATACACCATAATAATAATACAACCTATATACAACCTACAACAGGGCGTTATGGTTCGAGTCCGGAATTAAACCTCCTGCGATGTGTGAGCCATTTAGCTAACAATATAATAAAGTTGTGAGAGCACCCAGTGATGACAGGACATACATCTATATAATATAGAGGAGGTTTTTGTAGGTATGGAGTGCATTCCTAACCTAGCCACACAGATACCAAACAGACAGACAGAATGAAAATGAGAAAGAACAAAAAAAAAAGTAATCCTTCAGCATATGGGTTGCATTGTTTCATCAATCAACATTCCCTATGAATCTCTTGGTGATGATACACCTTCCGCTTTGTCATCACACACACCCTCACCCTACCACAAGAGTTTTATCTGTTGTGTGTATTTGTTATGTGTTGCACATTATAAGTTTGTGGGCAGGAGCATGGTCCTCCTGATGACAGGGCTGTAGCCAAAAGATTCCAAAACGTATAGCAATTGATATGAAAAAAAATGGACAGCAGTTCTACGAAAATGTGGTTAGAAATGCGGTCACTGTCAAGAATAGCCATTAGTCGTAGAACGTAGATAGTAAACAATTTCTTCTTACGTCATAAGACGCATGATGATTTGCATACCAAAGACACTCAGGAATGTAGTTTCAACAGGTAATCATTTTTAACGAAAAAAAAACAGGATGATACGAGACTCGACGCTCTTGCTTATTTATGAATAATCAGAGAGACCAGTTCCTTAAGGCAGCCGCACTTGTGAGGATTTGGGCCTTAACCAACATGCTACTCCAGCCAACTTTATCTCAATCCAGCTGCCGCCAGTTACGTTCGCCACTTGGTCTGCCATCTGAATTGCGGTCTTCTTCTCCTTCTTCTACCTCTTGTAGAGTCTACCTGAGGTAGAGTCTAATATTTTCCGAATTGAAAAGAATGATGATAAACAAATCCTATGTCAGTGCATTCCCGCTTTGTATTTTTACTTGCAAATCTTGGTTTCGTGTCAAAAAAAAAATTTCCACGTTTTAAAACCAAAATTACGATGATGGAGAAGGTCGAAAAAGTGGGTCTCAGAACTCCTTTCGTCCGTGCGTCGGTGCGTACACATTTTCACAGCCTAAACGGGCGGACGGATTTTCTTTAAATTTGGTACAGATGATTTTGATAAAATTCTCAAAGTTGTTTTTTTTTTGTCTATATGTGGAATAAAAAGAGTACCTACCTCCCATACAAAATCTTCAAATTATTGAAAACAACTCTAACGGTTTTGATTGAACTTTGCATACATAATAATAAAAAGCAGAATCAATAAAAGTTCATTTTTAGTTTTTCTAAAAAAAGTCAAATAAAAAAAATGTGATTGTACAAAAATCTCTTCCCGTATATCAACCATATTTCTTTAAAATTAATATGAATAGGTAGTTCTTATAAGCTGCAGTTATTATAATCTAATCGACAGCTCTTATAATCTACAATAAAAGTGGTTTGAACTGCAAGATTATATGAACCTTAAAGATTGTGAAGGACTGGTGTTTTTTTTTTTCAAATAAAAAAATTCGAAAAGAATGTTATTTTATAAATTAAATAAGATGGAAGACTAGGTGCCAAGTATTTGCTCTTATATTAAAAGATGTTAAAAGTGTTAAGCCTATTTTAGATCATAAAAGAAAAATTCTTCTGTACATACTTTTTAATTAAATTTGACAAAGAAATAAAAAAAGTCTTGTTTTTAAAATTGCTAAAATATCTTTAAAAGTGATTTTGAAATTTAAAAAAAAATCATGTGTGCAATTCACACGTGGTAGAAGTGAAACCTTAAAAAATCATTTTTTTTTTAAATTAAACCATTAAAAAGCTTACAAAATTTTCCTAAAGAATAAAGCCATACTTAAATTTTTACAATGCTCAAAAAGTATAGAAATAATTTATTGAAAACAATCATTTTCATCAAAAAAAAGCGAAAAAAAACACGTAATTTTATCTTCTCACGCTATTAAATGCATTTTGTTCCCTAACAACCTATAAAACATTGTATACTTTCGGAAAGCTTATTGTCCAAGCTCAAAATATTTGTATCGATCAGGTCTATGAGACATCTACAAAAAGAGCTAGAATTTAAATCAAAAGAAGAGAAAAAACACGTATTTTTATCTTCTCACGCTATTAAATCCATTTTTGTACCTAACAACCTGTAAAAATGTTTACACCATCTGAAAGCTTATTGTCCAAGCTCAAAATATATATATCGTTCAGGTCTATGAGACATCTACAAAAAGAGCTAGAACTCGATGAAATTTCATCAAAAAAAAAAACATTTATTTTTATGTTCTCATGATATTAAATTCATTTTTTTGTTTGACAACTAAACCTATAAAAAAAAGATAGACTTTATTATAAAACAACGAAAAATCTAAATATTGACGATAATAACAATTCAACTTCAGAGCGCACGGCATATGCTTAACGAAAGTTAACGAAGCTCGCATATGCGCATTATGGCTATCCCCATAAGAATTGTGTATGCTCAACAACTCACTCATGTCATTTTGACATAAGCCCATGCGCGCAAATTTCTTTGAAACCGGTTTAGTTGTACGAAAAAGTCAGAAGTCAGGCAGGTTCAAAAACTATTTTTCTTTATTCAAAAAATTAAACTTTTTTGCAACACTACCTAGCTATATTTTTTAATAAAAACCGTAAGAGTCTTTTGTATTTTTGGTCATATTGCAAGTACCGTTTATTTTTAAAACAATTTTCAATTTCCATTAATATTTTTTTTTTTAAGGTGCGAAATTTTTGAATCTGAGACTTTTTGTAGTTCAGTAACAATAATTTGTCAGAATAATAATAACTTCAATAACATTAGACGAAAGATTTTTGATATAGTAGCTATAGTTACATTTTTATGTTGACACAGCTGGCCAAAGAAAATATTTTGACAAAGACGAAAACAGTTTCTCATATATTTCCATAGAAAGTGTTGACCTTGCACGCACAATTTAATTGGTTATTTGTTGTGTGTAAGGATAATACTGGATTTCATAAAGTAAACATATAGTTTCCAAAAGATAGCATCACGATGTGATAGTAAATATCAACAACGAGATAAAACAATAATTTATTTATTTTTTTAAGTGTTAACATTCAACCACCAAAACAAATATCTGAATTCAGGGTCAAAATCAAATATACAATAAACAATTCATGCTTGAATATCTTCGAGCTGTTTGCTGAAACAAAACTTAAAGTTAAACAAAATCTCTTATGTGATTCTTAAAGCAGATGATAAAGTGGAACAGTGTTGACAGAATATTTTTGAGCCAATGATTTTGAAAAATCTTGGAGCCAAAAATGTTGTGGCATGAGATTTAAAATATTTTTTTTTTTTAATTTTCAAACAACTTTTGCTTATCAGACTTCAGGTATAATTATTTTTTTTCATTTTTTTATATTATTTTGGTTTTCATGCTCATTTACAAGCGTAAAATTAAATTTTGAATGAAAATAAAATGACAAATGTATTGTTGTATGTTCACTTTTTGGTGGATTTTTGCTGTAAAATGCTTTGATTTTAAAGGAGCCTTAAATCGCCATGTTCAAAATTAAAATAGCGAAAATCCGATAAATCGAAAATCAAAATTTTAAGGAGTGAGTTAAAAGTTCAAGGAGCCTGAAAGGCAACACTTAAGTAGAATTGCATACGTTTAACTTAAACAGGGCCGTCTTTAACTATCCTGGGGCCCTTGGGCACACAAGAATTTGGGGCCCTTTTGGAAAGTAAAATAAGTACAATGGTTGGCTTAAAAGCAATGGTTGGTGAAAAAGGGGTGCCAATATATCGTTCCATATAAAGTACCTAGTGTCTTTATTATTGGCAGGGGGCGCCAATAATACGTGCATTGAGACATCAATCGTTGCCACTGCCAATAATAACCCTGTATCCGTCATAAAAGTTTCAGTTTGAAGAATTGGAAAAAAGATCTCAAACGGATTGATAGATTTGCTAAAAACTCGGTACAGACGATTTGTACGGATTTAACCTATCTCCAATATAAAGTTTTCGAGATATTGCAATTTTCTCAAAAATGGATAACAATTTTGCTTTGAAAAAAAAAAAACATGTAATGCTGCAAATAAGCCGCACTTTTAAATTAAGAAAAATATTTTTTTGGACCGTTATTAACGGTACCTACTTTCCATAGAACCGATTTTTTAATGCAAACGACACAATCGATTTTAATGAAAATTTTGACATAAAAAGGTTTATACTGATATTAAAATTAAGAAAACTTTAAAAAAAATTATTTTTGGATTTAACAAAAAAATGTTTTTTTTTTTCGAAAAACAATTTTTTTTAAAGTTATTTAATGAATTTTATGTGTCAATCTTTAAATACGAGAGCAATTCGCAATTCAAATTAAAAAACGTTTGGGGTGCCAACCATTGTACCATGGCGTTTTCCATTGAACCAAAACATTGATGTACCGTCGACGAGCCGGCAATAGAAAAAGTATTGATGTTTTTTTGTAAACTTTGACAGTTTTGTAAACTTCAAACGAAATTATTATTTAAGGAAAAAGATAATGGAAGAGAATTCGTTGTTTTTATTAATAAATAATCTTACCTACCTGCAGTGGAAAAAAAAGATATTTTTCTTGTTTTTTTTTTTTAAATATTATTGTCTTATTTTTTGGAAAATTGAATTTGGGTTTGGTCGTTTAGATTTAAAATTTTGTCCGCATACAACGCCACATAATTTGTTTTCATTTTGAAAACACATATTTTCCGTATAGGTGTAGAAAAAACTTTATTTGATTGAAAAAAAAAAACTTTTTTGGTAGATGGTCTACCCGACAAAAATGTTTTGAGAATAAATGTGTGAGAGAAATTTTCGTTCCTTCGGGGCCCCCCTGAGAAAGGGGGGCCCCGTGTGCCCTTATGGTAAAGACGGCATTGAACTTAAATGACATCATAATTAGAACAATTCTCTATGATATAGTTAAATGAAATGAAGAATTAAAAATAAAAATAAATAAAATGCACGACTGGGTCGCACGAACTTGCTCTTAGAGTTCAAGTTGCTTAAATTTTTAAGACTTTTGATATAGAAATTTAGAAAATGTAGGTACCTACTATATGGGTACAGAAAAAAAAATAAAAAAAAAAAATTAAATTCGTTTTTTAAAAAAATAATATAAAATCTGAAATCAAATTGCCCCCCAAAACAAGTATGCAGTTTTGATTGATATATTAAGATGCATTTTTAGAAAAAAAATTTTCAAAATCGTTAGAGCCGTTTTTTAAAAAACTAATTTTTTATAAATAATTTTTTGGAAAAAAAGTTTTAAAATACAACTGGTATGCCATTTTGTAGAAATCACTGATCAACATCTAAATACAAAATTTCAAAAAAATTCAATGTCCCGTTTTCGAAAATTTGATTTTTCAAAAAAAAATTTTCAAAATTTTTTTAAAAATCCAAAAATTATTTTTTTCAAAATTTTATTTTTGGCTTATATTTAAATTATATAAATGCTTCTTAACAAAAAGTTTCGTTGAAATCGAATAAGCACTTTCGGAGATAATCGGATTTGAAAAAAACGGTTCTATGGCAGGTACCGTTAATAATGATTCTCAAAAAATAATTTTTTCATTGAAAGATAGACCTTAGCTTAAAACTAACATTTGAATTTTTTAAACAAAATCGTTGGAGACGTTTTCGAGATATTTCAATTTTACTAAAATCGGTATATGACAAGTACCGTTATTTTTGGTCCAAAAAAATTAATTCCAAAAACCCCTCTGGAGAGTCGCCAAATAACGCTACATACCAAGTTTGACATTAATCGGTCCATCCGTTTAGGCTGTAGCTCCTTATACAGACAGACAGACAGACTGACAGACTGACAGACTGACAGACTGACAGACAGACAGACAGACGGACTTCCGGGACCCACTTTTTTGGCATTGTCTACCATCGTAATGTCATGGAAAAATGTTATCTCAACTTTTTTTTTTTGTACGAATGCATAACTTGATATATAGTACCTATATCGCAAGTAAAAATACCATGTAGCTCATATTATATATAAAATGAAGTTCCTCGGGGTCGAACGTAACATTGATCATCAGAAATCCAAAAAAATAAAAAAATAAAACAGATTTTTTCATACTGTTTTGGTTTTTTTTTTTGTATTTTTAATAAAATCTTCAAATATTCCTTAAAAAACGATAATTTTCGATTTCTTTGAGTTTGAAGTCCGTATAATCTTTCCTTTCCCTAAAAATCTTGCGATTTAAAGGCAAAATCTCAGTAAAGTCAACCCCTATTAATTGGTCTAAAATTGTGACCAAACTTAAGTTACTCATAGTAAAACATAAACTCATAGAAACAACCCCTTTTGAAAAAAATTAATTTTGTTACGTCCCTTTCGACACACTATTGCACACACTATTAAACGATATTATGTGCTAGTATAGGAGGTGGAGGAGAAATAATCTGTAGACACAGCCGCATATCGTATACGGGTATCCAAATGCATTATTCATGACATGAAGCACCTGAGCCACTAACGCAGGTAATCGTGCCGATTGTTCGTTTTGTTCCAAGGTATAGAGGTATTAACGAGAGTATAGGTACCCAGTACCACCAACAACATATAAACTCCTCCAACCAAACCAACAGCCGAAGAGCTATGATGGATACGGCTATACGACCGACGGCATACGGTATCTGTGTTTCTGCTTTAAAATAAAAAAAAAAAAAATGAAAAAAAAAACTCTTCTCCGGATTGGGATATAATATTTTGATGGGTTTCGGATTTGGATTTGGTCGTTCATCGTATAGTGGTGGTGATGGTGGTAGTGGACATTTCACATCAATCCAACCAGCACATTGGTATTTTAATTTCCCTTTTTATACGTTGATTGAATATGAAAATCGAAAATTAATTTTATAAAATTTTAATTTAACAAAAAAAAAAAAAAAGCCCCTCTCTTGGTACGAGTATACATACACTCAAATATTTTATATGAATTTTTTTATTTTATATTTTATCACCATTTATATTTTTTGGCAAATTTATTGTCATATTGCAGTTCAATTTATTTATTACTTTTTTTTTGTTGATATATTTGCATGTATGCGTGTGTGGGAATTGTATATAGATAGTTAAAACATTTCAATTTGATATATTTGCATCAGAAATGATGCAAAGTATCATTTAAAATTAATTTGATAGTTAAATTAAAATGAATTTCGAAAGTAGATTTTTTGATTGCAACAATTTTATAATAATAATTTAATTTAATTTAATAGTGGGTATTTATTATTTATTTTACTATACGAAAATTTACGCAAAGCTATTTTGTGACCAAAAATTGATTGGAAATGGTTTTACTGATGGAGGGATTGGTTTTTTTTTTTTTTGTTTAACTGTCATTCATATGAGATGTTGGTTTGTTAATCCTTATGGCTTTCATATTCATTTAAAATTAATAGATCAATGTAATCGAAAAGCACGTAGTAAATTTATATATTTATTACATGAGTACTTTTAATTGCGATATAGAATATCGCTTCAAGAAGATAAATTAAATAAAATTTTTATTTTTGTGTTGGAGTTATGAATTTACTGTTAGAAAAATCGAATTTTTTTGAGATTGTTCAACGGTTGTATTGTTTATTCTATACTCTTTCGATTTTATAAAAAAAAAGAACTTCTTTTTCACCGATTTTGCTTCAATATTTTGTTATATGTATATATTTATTTACCAATGTATTTAAAAAAAAAACTATTTTTGAAATATTTTTGATACCAAACGATTCCATTGTCCAACAAATATAAAAATGGCCAACGATCGAATTTCATTTTGAAAAAAAAAGTTTTGACCAGGTTTTACCTATAGAAAACGTTTTCTATACATAAAGTCCATGACTTTTCAATACAAATTCATATTCTTTTCATTCATATTTTTTATCGAATTCACCTAAAATAGATAACTGCAATATCGCATTTTCTCGAAACAGCAGTAACGATTTTGATAAACAAAATTCTTTGAAGAAAATCTATATTTGTATGAAAAAGTTTTTTTTTTGTGGAAATCATTATTAATGGTACTTTCAGCTCCAAAAGATCCTGTTGCTAATTTAATTTCAATAATTTTTTTAGACAAACATTTTTATGTAACTTAAAAATAAACCAAAATTTAAAAAAATAAGTTTTTGGATTTCTAATCCTAATCTATTTTTTTGTGAGTTTGAAAAGAGCTTTGAAATTTGTTTGTTTTTTTTTTAATTCGTATAATTTATTTTATGAAATTTAAGCAAAAAAAGCGGTTTTGTGTAAAAAAAAATTTAATTTTAATTTTAAAAAACAATACGACAACATCAGAAATTTTTAACCAATAGAGGTTAAAGTAATTTTAACTACCGACGTTTGAAAAAAAATATCATCAAAATCAGAGCTGTTCGGCCCGGGTTAACTAATTATTTGCTTTAGTTACTTAAATATATTTAAGGTTTTTTTTTTTTGCTTTGAAGAGCAATTTTTTTAAAATTTTTTTATATACAAATTTAAGCAACTAAGAACAAGTTTATGCAACTCGCAGTTATTAACTATTATTTGTATTTACTTTGTGTGAATACATTATGTATTTGTTTATATACAAAAGTTTAATTTGATGTCTTTATTATCTTTATCTTGAAGCGTAAAGAATTCTTCCTTATTTAAGATCAAATTATTTTAAAGCGTAAAGCGGTTTTTAGATGATTTTGTTTGAAATAAATAAAATAAAGATATTTTCCTTTTATAGATTATATCCACACCCTTCTTTAAAGACTAAATAAAATTAAAAATCATTAATTTACTACACAAACTTAATTCCAACTATTTTTATCAAGTTAAGCATATAAATTATAAAGCTTGTTATATATGTACATCTCAATATTATAGTTATTTTTAAAATACCGCCATTTAAACAATCCTCGTGACATTTTACAAGAAGATTTGAAGACATTGTTCCAAGAAGATTTGGCTCCTTTCGTTGTTTTATCTCTTTGGAAACTGCTTCCAACTTTAAACATTGCATTTGTCAGTTAATCCCAAACATTTAGTGTATCTACGATTTAAATCTGGATAAGCATCAGAATTGTGACTATAAAAAATTAATTCAAACATTTAAAAGAATTTTAATGGTAAATGTACTCACAACAAAAATGAAATTATGAAATACAAAATAAACATACCTACAAAATAAAAAGCATAACTTGGTTGCACGTAATTACTCTTTTAGTTCAAATAACCCTTATAGTGTACAAGTACAAGCGCACCGGATAAGGAAACTTTTTAAATGGATATGGGAATGGTAAATATTTTTTTTTCATTTATGAAATCCAAAATTCCTTTGGAGTTTTCAGAAAAAAAAATGTTTTGTATTTTTATTTGACATTAGTATTACCTACTACATTTAACATGATTTAATTGTCTTTGCAAAAATTGGAGTCCTTTTTGATGACCACTCTACTTTTGTTTTCGACTCCAGAAACACTTCTTAGTTTCCCTATTATTTGCATGAAAGGACATAAACTCACCTTAAAATGGTTTCTCAAAAATGTTCCTTTTATTGCTTGAAACCATTCCATATATTGCTAACTATAACTAATATGAATCGCTTTATTTTATTGCTGCAAGTCATAATGAACTTGTTTATCTCGCTTAAAATTTGTTAACGCATTCTTTAAAAGTTACTGCGTCTGGACTGCATTACTAAAATATGCAGAGAAAAAGGCAAATGCAATCATTATTAAAGGTCCTTAAGACACATAACTCCTATCTCTGGTTACTTCCGTGAGTTTCATTAATATTTAATAAGGTCTGTTGAGAAATAAAACATTGTATCAGAAACCACTGAACAGTTGTACGACCCTTAGCAAATAATGTAAGATACCTAAAACTATTTTTGCGGTTCTTCGGTAATTTTTAAATTATCTCAAACATAAAAGATGTTCCAAAAGAATTTACTCTTTCTTTTTAGTTAAATGGGTATTTTTAAATGATAAGAAATGTGTCTTTTAACTAGATCACAAAATCCAGCACGAATACAAACTTTTCAAAAAGAAATTAATCATGGCGACATTTTAACAAAATGTACTAAAAATGAAAAAAATTGAAAAAAAAAAATACATCATTTTGGCAAAAATTCATGACAATCTTGGCTTACAAAAGTCAAATAAAGAATTAAAAACTGAAATCGTAAAGCAATTTCATGAGATTCCAAGTGACAACAACTAACTGTTTTTTTTTATCAGATGCATTATATAAAATCCTATTTAAATGTGGAAACTACCATGTATAAATACCCCAGTTAGAATACATAAGTTAGGTAAAAATAAAAAAAAAGTTAAAAAAAAAATAAAGTTCGCTACTCAGCTCTTTTGTTTATAATTTTTTTGATCATTTAAGTTTTATTAAAATTTTGTATTCACATCGATTCTGGCGCATCTTAATATTTTCGATTATGCAACGAGTTTTTCATGCAATATACGCTGTGAGTGATTAATCTATCGTTTTTCCATGCATTTTACACGGATTTTGCTTAAAAGTTTCGTTTGACAGGTTCATAGAATACAAACAAAGCTCAGTAAAAGATTTAAATCTTAGGATCTGTTAGAAAGCCTTTAAATTAATATAAACAGCCTGACATCAAGAACATCTAAATAATTTGAATATCGACTTAACCCCTTGGCATCTAAAATGTCCTTATTCTATTATACATTATTATAACCATTTACATAAACTTTTTTCTCATTAAAAATCTATTTATAGTCGCCAAAGGCCTTTTTTCTTCAAATTAACCCAGACAACCAATTATATAGTACCTATTACAAAAAGAAGCCCTGTAAATTAATCATTTTCAAGGTCGATTAAACAGTTTAATGAAGTTAATGACTGAATTGATTTGATTTTCTTCTTGGACAAAAAAAATACCACAAAATAATTAACATAGACTAATCCACAATTTTCATGAAACCTTATATATACCACAATAAATTCTATCATAGGTACATAGCAAACATAGCGACTTATCCCACAAAAAAGTCTTTAAGTTAAATTTAAATAAAATCTAATTTAAAAAGTTTTTCTTCATCTTCTTCATAATTCGTAGCTTAATTCTTTTGTAAATAATTGCTTAGATGAAAGCTACATCATCAATGCATAAATCATATAAAATTTTGTGTTCCCTTCAATTCATAAAGTCTTATACACAAGAGTGGCGTGTAGAATGTAGATACGGTATCGTAGTTGTAGTAGGAAGGTATACTAGAAAATGAGAATTTTTGAAAAGTTTTGTAAGAAATCGATTGTAAACAGGCAAGAAGAAAATAGAAGAAGAAGTGAACGCAATGAAAAATTTTTACTTGTGTAACATACACTCTGGATCACTTAAAATGGTTCTAATATTTTATAGCTTAATATCAATCCACACTGAGAAAAAAGACCATAAAAAGAAGCGGATTTCGTGTTTAATTAGGCGGATTTCTGTAAGATGACTTCCGTCTGAAATTAAGTGGACAAATCCTCTTAATTTCTTGACTGTGCAAATTTAAAAGAAATCCACTTAATTTTAGCGGAAAATCGTCTTATTTTTATGAGAACATTTTTGTTTTTAGTCGTTTTTTTTTTTTTTTGTTGAAAATTCACATTAAAATAAAATTCAGTTCACGTTAAATATAACAGATTTTAAGCGGATTCAACTTATTTTAAGCGGAAATCCTATTGTTTAAAGGCGGTGGGATTTAAAGTGGGCATCATCCTATTTTAAGGCGCCCTTTTTTCTCCGTGTAAAGGCTTTCAAAGGATGGACCTGAATCGAAATAAATTTCACAAGGACATCTTGTCTCTTTTAAGACAGAAAATATGCAAAAAAGGAGGTTTACTGAAACCTTTTGAAGAACCATTTCGAATCTCTATAAATGAGTTAACGTAAGAAAGACTTAACAAATGGTTTGAGACAAACAAAAAACTAAAGCAATTTAAATGTCCTTAAACTAAATCTAACATCAATCAAATAACCCAGAGTGTTTGTACATGGTATATCTCCACTTTATATCTCGCCCATCAAGTTGAACAAAAAAAAAAAGAAAAAAAAATTCCTCTTTCACGAGCTCCGGTTTTTTCCGGTTGCAAACTAAAGCAATTTATTTTTGCTCCAGAAAAAGATAGTTTTCAATCACTTTAAATCGTTGTATCTTGAAAATGGACATCTAACGACCTATACGATTGGAAATCTGCCAACAAAAGGACGAAACGTAACTAGCTACATACATTTAGTAGGTATGTCCTTGCAAAGAAAGGTGTATTACATTTTAAATTGCACCCCATATCCTTTTGCCATTTGGCAGGTTTCACTACATAGTTTTGCTTGCAATGCGGGTGACTAATCAAGTTAATAGTTAATAAATTACTGTAATTTCTTAACTACCTAATCTCAAACTCTTGAGAGGTCCTCAAATATGGACCTTTGTTGTTAATTGTGTGTTTTTGTATAGAACATAATATAATTGGCCACAGAACGGTGAA